>NW_021822775.1:0-65000 GCF_901001165.1 Salmo trutta | reverse complement strand
ACCTAACGTACTGGACCCCCACCATGTCCTCTCTGGTACTGTCTAACCTAACGTACTGGACCCCACCATGTCCTCTCTGGTACTGTCTAATCTAATCTAACGTACTGGACCCCACCATGTCCTCTCTGGTACTGTCTAACCTAACGTACTGGACCCCCACCATGTCCTCTCTGGTCCTGTCTAATCTAACGTACTGGACCCCACCATGTCCTCTCTGGTCCTGTCTAACCTAACGTACTGGACCCCCACCATGTCCTCTCTGGTACTGTCTAACCTAACGTACTGGACCCCCACCATGTCCTCTCTGGTACTGTACTGTCTAACCTAACGTACTGGACCCCCACCATGTCCTCTCTGGTACTGTCTAACCTAACGTACTGGACCCCCACCATGTCCTCTCTGGTCCTGTCTAACGTACTGGACCCCACCATGTCCTCTCTGGTCCTGTCTAACCTAACGTACTGGACCCCACCATGTCCTCTCTGGTACTGTCTAACCTAACGTACTGGACCCCCACCATGTCCTCTCTGGTACTGTCTAACCTAACGTACTGGACCCCACCATGTCCTCTCTGGTACTGTCTAATCTAACCTAACGTACTGGACCCCACCATGTCCTCTCTGGTCCTGTCTAACCTAACGTACTGGACCCCACCATGTCCTCTCTGGTACTGTCTAACCTAACGTACTGGACCCCCACCATGTCCTCTCTGGTCCTGTCTAACGTACTGGACCCCACCATGTCCTCTCTGGTCCTGTCTAACCTAACGTACTGGACCCCACCATGTCCTCTCTGGTCCTGTCTAACCTAACGTACTGGACCCCACCATGTCCTCTCTGGTACTGTCTAACCTAACGTACTGGACCCCCACCATGTCCTCTCTGGTACTGTCTAACCTAACGTACTGGACCCCCACCATGTCCTCTCTGGTCCTGTCTAACCTAACGTACTGGACCCCACCATGTCCTCTCTGGTCCTGTCTAACCTAACGTACTGGACCCCACCATGTCCTCTCTGGTACTGTCTAACCTAACGTACTGGACCCCACCATGTCCTCTCTGGTCCTGTCTAACGTACTGGACCCCACCATGTCCTCTCTGGTCCTGTCTAACCTAACGTACTGGACCCCACCATGTCCTCTCTGGTACTGTCTAACCTAACGTACTGGACCCCACCATGTCCTCTCTGGTACTGTCTAACCTAACGTACTGGACCCCCACCATGTCCTCTCTGGTTTTGTCTAACCTAACGTACTGGACCCCACCATGTCCTCTCTGGTCCTGTCTAACCTAACGTACTGGACCCCACCATGTCCTCTCTGGTACTGTCTAACCTAACGTACTGGACCCCACCATGTCCTCTCTGGTACTGTCTAACCTAACGTACTGGACCCCACCATGTCCTCTCTGGTCCTGTCTAACCTAACGTACTGGACCCCCACCATGTCCTCTGGTACTGTCTAACCTAACGTACTGGACCCCACCATGTCCTCTCTGGTACTGTCTAACCTAACGTACTGGACCCCACCATGTCCTCTCTGGTACTGTCTAACCTAACATACTGGACCCCCACCATGTCCTCTCTGGTACTGTCTAACGTACTGGACCCCACCATGTCCTCTCTGGTACTGTCTAACCTAACGTACTGGACCCCACCATGTCCTCTCTGGTACTGTCTAACCTAACGTACTGGACCCCACCATGTCCTCTCTGGTACTGTCTAACCTAACGTACTGGACCCCACCATGTCCTCTCTGGTACTGTCTAACCTAACGTACTGGACCCCACCATGTCCTCTCTGGTACTGTCTAACCTAACGTACTGGACCCCCACCATGTCCTCTCTGGTACTGTCTAACCTAACGTACTGGACTCCCACCATGTCCTCTCTGGTCCTGTCTAACCTAACGTACTGGACCCCCACCATGTCCTCTCTGGTACTGTCTAACCTAACGTACTGGACCCCCACCATGTCCTCTCTGGTACTGTCTAACCTAACGTACTGGACCCCCACCATGTCCTCTCTGGTACTGTCTAACCTAACGTACTGGACCCCACCATGTCCTCTCTGGTCCTGTCTAACGTACTGGACCCCACCATGTCCTCTCTGGTACTGTCTAACCTAACGTACTGGACCCCACCATGTCCTCTCTGGTCCTGTCTAACCTAACGTACTGGACCCCCACCATGTCCTCTCTGGTACTGTCTAACCTAACGTACTGGACCCCACCATGTCCTCTCTGGTACTGTCTAACCTAACGTACTGGACCCCACCATGTCCTCTCTGGTACTGTCTAATCTAACCTAACGTACTGGACCCCACCATGTCCCCTCTGGTCCTGTCTAACCTAACGTACTGGACCCCCACCATGTCCTCTCTGGTACTGTCTAACCTAACGTACTGGACCCCACCATGTCCTCTCTGGTACTGTCTAACCTAACGTACTGGACCCCACCATGTCCTCTCTGGTACTGTCTAACCTAACGTACTGGACCCCCACCATGTCCTCTCTGGTACTGTCTAACCTAACGTACTGGACCCCACCATGTCCTCTCTGGTACTGTCTAACCTAACGTACTGGACCCTTTATACTGTATTTGCAGCGACTTTTACAGAAGCTTGTTTGTTTAGCTGTGTGTTTTTTTTGTTGTTGTTATTTATCTATGTCATGTTGATGGTTTAATGTTAGTCTTTAACTCTTGAATGCCAGACAAATTCCTGTAAAAGCCCAAATAAGTTAACAGATCCCTCCCTCCCTCCCCTTCTCCTCCCCCCCCTCCCTCTCCTCCCTCCCTCCCCTCTCCTCCCTCCCCTTCTCCTCCCCCCCTCCCTCCCTCTCTCCTCCCCTCTCCTCCCTCCCTCTATCCTCCCTCTCCTCTCCTCCCTCCCTCTCCTCCCTCAGATCCTGCCCAGTATATCCAACGCCCAGCCAGCGGTGAGGAACATGGCAGTCCTGTGTTTGGGGACCTGTGCTCTGCACAGCAAAGACCTGGTCAACACACATCTGGTGCTGCTGCTGCAGGTAACACAATAATAACACCAGGTCTCTGTAGATAGCCCAGCTAGATGAGGTCAGCATCGGTCTCTGTAGATAGCCCAGCTAGATGAGGTCAGCATCGGTCTCTGTAGATAGCCCAGCTCGATGAGGTCAGTATCGGTCTCTGTAGATAGCCCAGCTAGATGAGGTCAGTATCGGTCTCTGTAGATAGCCCAGCTAGATGAGGTCAGCATCGCCCTCGGTCTCTGTAGATAGCCCAGCTAGACGAGGTCAGCATCGCCCTCGGTCTCTGTAGATAGCCCAGCATCACCCTCGGTCTCTGTAGATAGCCCAGCTAGATGAGGTCAGTATCGGTCTCTGTAGATAGCCCAGCTAGATGAGGTCAGTATTGGTCTCTGTAGATAGCCCAGCTCGATGAGGTCAGTATCGGTCTCTGTAGATAGCCCAGCTCGATGAGGTCAGTATCGGTCTCTGTAGATAGCCCAGCTAGATGAGGTCAGTATTGGTCTCTGTAGATAGCCCAGCTAGATGAGGTCAGTATCGGTCTCTGTAGATAGCCCAGCTCGATGAGGTCAGTATCGGTCTCTGTAGATAGCCCAGCTCGATGAGGTCAGTATCGGTCTCTGTAGATAGCCCAGCTAGACGAGGTCGCCCTCGGTCTCTGTAGATAGCCCAGCTAGACGAGGTCGCCCTCGGTCTCTGTAGATAGCCCAGCTAGATGAGGTCAGTATCGGTCTCTGTAGATAGCCCAGCTAGATGAGGTCAGTATCGGTCTCTGTAGATAGCCCAGCTAGATGAGGTCACCCTCGGTCTCTGTAGATAGCCCAGCTAGATGAGGTCAGTATCGGTCTCTGTAGATAGCCCAGCTAGATGAGGTCACCCTCGGTCTCTGTAGATAGCCCAGCTAGATGAGGTCAGTATTGGTCTCTGTAGATAGCCCAGCTCGATGAGGTCAGTATCGGTCTCTGTAGATAGCCCAGCTAGATGAGGTCAGTATCGGTCTCTGTAGATAGCCCAGCTAGATGAGGTCAGTATTGGTCTCTGTAGATAGCCCAGCTAGACGAGGTCGCCCTCGGTCTCTGTAGATAGCCCAGCTAGACGAGGTCGCCCTCGGTCTCTGTAGATAGCCCAGCTAGATGAGGTCAGTATCGGTCTCTGTAGATAGCCCAGCTAGATGAGGTCAGTATTGGTCTCTGTAGATAGCCCAGCTAGATGAGGTCACCCTCGGTCTCTGTAGATAGCCCAGCTCGATGAGGTCAGTATCGGTCTCTGTAGATAGCCCAGCTCGATGAGGTCAGTATCGGTCTCTGTAGATAGCCCAGCTCGATGAGGTCAGTATCGGTCTCTGTAGATAGCCCAGCTAGATGAGGTCAGTATCGGTCTCTGTAGATAGCCCAGCTAGATGAGGTCAGCATCGGTTTCTGTAGATAGCCCAGCTAGATGAGGTCAGTATCGGTCTCTGTAGATAGCCCAGCTAGATTAGGTCAGTATCGGTCTCTGTAGATAGCCCAGCTAGATGAGGTCAGTATCGGTCTCTGTAGATAGCCCAGCTAGACGAGGTCGCCCTCGGTCTCTGTAGATAGCCCAGATAGACGAGGTCAGTATTGGTCTCTGTAGATAGCCCAGCTAGATGAGGTCAGTATCGGTCTCTGTAGATAGCCCAGCTCGATGAGGTCAGTATCGGTCTCTGTAGATAGCCCAGCTAGATGAGGTCAGTATCGGTCTCTGTAGATAGCCCAGCTAGACGAGGTCGCCCTCGGTCTCTGTAGATAGCCCAGCTAGACGAGGTATTGACCCTCTGTCTCTGTAGATAGCCCAGCTAGACGAGGTATTGACCCTCTGTCTCTGTAGATAGCCCAGCTAGACGAGGCTAAGATCCGTATCAGCGCTCTGAGGTCGGTCGTCGACCTGCTTCTCCTCTACGGCTTCACACTGCTGGCTGAACGCCCCGGCCCCAGCCCCGCCCACCAGACCTCCCATTCGCCAGCCGACCAGGAAGACCAGGAGAAAGGGGAGGAGCCGGAGGAAGGAAGCAGCACCGCTCAGTCCATCCTGATGATGCTGTCCGACTTCCTGGACAGCGAGGTGTGTGTTAGAAAGTGTGTGTGTGTGTGGATGCAGGTGTGTGAGGTTTTTGGACAATTTTAAAATGTATTGGGAAGACACACTGTGTGTATTTATGATTCGGTGTGTGTGTATTTATGATTCTCTCTGTGTGTGTGTGTGTGTGTGTGTGTGTGTGTGTGTGTATTTATGATTCTCTCTGTGTGTGTGTGTATTTATGATTCGGTGTGTGTGTGTGTGTGTGTGTGTGTGTGTGTGTGTGTATTTATGATTCTCTCTGTGTGTGTGTGTGTGTATTTATGATTCGGTTTGTGTGTGTGTGTGTGTGTGCACGCAGGTGTCTGAGCTGCGTACAGAGACAGCGGAGGGTCTGGCCAAGCTGATGTATTCCGGGCGGATCACCAGTGCCAAGCTCCTCTCCCGATTGGTGTTGCTATGGTACAACCCCGTCACCGAGGGCGACACCAGACTACGCCACTGCCTCGGAGTGTTCTTCCAGCTGTACGCCCGGGAGAGCAGGTACTACACACCCCTAGATACACTCTGACCCCTAGATACCCTCTGACCCCTAGATACACTCTGACCCCTAGATACACTGGGGATAAACTCTGACCCCTAGATACACTCTGACCCCTAGATACACTCTGACCCCTAGATACACTCTGACCCCTAGATACCCTCTGACCCCTAGATACCCTCTGACCCCTAGATACACTCTGACCCCTAGATACACTCTGACCCCTAGATACCCTCTGACCCCTAGATACACTCTGACCCCTAGATACACTCTGACCCCTAGATACCCTCTGACCCCTAGATACACTCTGACCCCTAGATACACTCTGACCCCTAGATACCCTCTGACCCCTAGATACACTCTGACCCCTAGATACACTCTGACCCCTAGATACACTGACCCCTAGATACACTCTGACCCCTAGATACACTCTGACCCCTAGATACACTCTGACCCCTAGATACCCTCTGACCCCTAGATACACTCTGACCCCTAGATACACTGGGATAAACTCTGACCCCTAGATACACTCTGACCCCTAGATACCCTCTGACCCCTAGATACACTCTGACCCCTAGATACACTGACCCCTAGATACACTCTGACCCCTAGATACACTCTGACCCCTAGATACACTCTGACCCCTAGATACACTCTGACCCCTAGATACCCTCTGACCCCTAGATACACTCTGACCCCTAGATACACTGGGGATAAACTCTGACCCCTAGATACACTGGGGATAAACTCTGACCCCTAGATACACTCTGACCCCTAGATACACTCTGACCCCTAGGTACACTGGGGATAAACTCTGACCCCTAGATACACTCTGACCCCTAGATACACTCTGACCCCTAGATACACTGGGGATAAACTCTGACCCCTAGATACACTCTGACCCCTAGATACACTCTGACCCCTAGATACACTCTGACCCCTAGATACACTCTGACCCCTAGATACACTCTGACCCCTAGATACACTCTGACCCCTAGATACACTCTGACCCCTAGATACACTCTGACCCCTAGATACACTCTGACCCCTAGATACACTCTGACCCCTAGATACACTGGGGATAAACTCTGACCCCTAGATACACTGGGGATAAACTCTGACCCCTAGATACACTGGGGATAAACTCTGACCCCTAGATACACTCTGACCCCTAGATACACTCTGACCCCTAGATACACTCTGACCCCTAGATACACTGGGGATACACTCTGACCCCTAGATACCCTCTGACCCCTAGATACCCTCTGACCCCTAGATACCCTCTGACCCCTAGATACCCTCTGACCCCTAGATACACTCTGACCCCTAGATACACTCTGACCCCTAGATACACTCTGACCCCTAGATACACTCTGACCCCTAGATACACTGGGGATACACTCTGACCCCTAGATACACTCTGACCCCTAGATACACTCTGACCCCTAGATACACTCTGACCCCTAGATACACTCTGACCCCTAGATACACTGGGGATAAACTCTGACCCCTAGATACACTCTGACCCCTAGATACACTGGGGATACACTCTGACCCATAGATACACTGACCCCTAGATACACTCTGACCCCTAGATACACTGGGGATAAACTCTGACCCCTAGATACACTGGGGATAAACTCTGACCCCTAGATACACTGGGGATAAACTCTGACCCCTAGATACACTGGGGATAAACTCTGACCCCTAGATACACTGGGGATAAACTCTGACCCCTAGATACACTGGGGATAAACTCTGACCCCTAGATACACTGGGGATACACTCTGACCCCTAGATACACTCTGACCCCTAGATACACTGGGGATAAACTCTGACCCCTAGATACACTGGGGATAAACTCTGACCCCTAGATACACTCTGACCCCTAGATACACTCTGACCCCTAGATACACTCTGACCCCTAGATACACTGGGGATAAACTCTGACCCCTAGATACACTCTGACCCCTAGATACACTCTGACCCCTAGATACACTCTGACCCCTAGGTACACTGGGGATAAACTCTGACCCCTAGATACACTCTGACCCCTAGATACACTCTGACCCCTAGATACACTCTGACCCCTAGATACACTCTGACCCCTAGATACACTCTGACCCCTAGATACACTGGGGATAAACTCTGACCCCTAGATACACTGGGGATAAACTCTGACCCCTAGATACACTCTGACCCCTAGATACACTCTGACCCCTAGATACACTCTGACCCCTAGATACACTCTGACCCCTAGATACACTCTGACCCCTAGATACACTGGGGATAAACTCTGACCCCTAGATACACTCTGACCCCTAGATACACTCTGACCCCTAGATACACTCTGACCCCTAGATACACTCTGACCCCTAGATACACTCTGACCCCTAGATACACTCTGACCCCTAGATACACTACATGTACAGGACCAGTCAAACGTTTGGACAGATCTACTCATTCCAGGGTTTTTATTTTATTTTTAATATTTTCTACATTGTAGAATAATAGTGAAGACATCAACACTATGAAATAACATCAAGGCAAAGAGTGGCTACTTCATAAAATCTCATATAAAATATATTTTTGATTTATTTAACACCGTTTTGGTTACTACATGAATCATATTTACGTGTTTACTGACTGTGTGTGTTCAGGGCCCACCAGGAGTGTGTGTGTGTGTGTGTGTGTGTGTGTGTTCAGGGCCCACCAGCAGTGTGTTTACTGACTCTGTGTGTGTGTGTTCAGGGCCCACCAGGAGTGTGTTTACTGACTCTGTGTGTGTGTGTGTTCAGGGCCCACCAGGAGTGTGTGGAGGAGTGTTTCCTGCCCACCCTACAGACCCTGCTGAACGCTCCGGCTACGTCTCCACTGGCCGAGGTGGACGTCACGAACGTAGCAGAGCTGCTGGTCGAGCTGACGCGGTCCAGCTCTCTCATAAAGCCTGGAGACCCACAGGTAATACAACCTCATTATACCATCTATACAACAGGTAATACAACCTCATTATACCATCTATACAACCTCATTATACCATCTATACAACAGGTAATACAACCTCATTATACCGTCTATACAACAGGTAATACAACCTCATTATACCATCTATACAACAGGTAATACAACCTCATTATACCATCTATACAACCTCATTATACCATCTATACAACAGGTAATACAACCTCATTATACCGTCTATACAACAGGTAATACAACCTCATTATACCATCTATACAACAGGTAATACAACCTCATTATACCGTCTATACAACAGGTAATACAACCTCATTATACCATCTATACAACAGGTCATATTTAATACAACCTCATTATACCATCTATACAACAGGTCATATTTAATACAACCTCATTATACCGTCTATACAACAGGTAATACAACCTCATTATACCATCTATACAACCTCATTATACCATCTATACAACCTCATTATACCATCTATACAACAGGTAATATAACCTCATTATCCCATCTATACAACCTCATTATACCATCTATACAACAGGTAATACAACCTCATTATACCATCTATGCAACCTCATTATACCGTCTATACAACAGGTAATACAACCTCATTATACCATCTATACAACAGGTAATACAACCTCATTATACCATCTATACAACAGGTAATACAACCTCATTATACCGTCTATACAACCTCATTATACCATCTATACAACCTCATTATACCATCTATACAACAGGTAATACAACCTCATTATACCATCTATACAACAGGTAATACAACCTCCTTATACCATCTATACAACAGGTAATACAACCTCATTATACCGTCTATACAACCTCATTATACCATCTATACAACAGGTAATACAACCTCATTATACCATCTATACAACCTCATTATACCATCTATACAACCTCATTATACCATCTATACAACCTCATTATCCCATCTATACAACCTCATTATCCCATCTATACAACAGGTAATACAACCTCATTATACCATCTATACAACCTCAATATACCATCTATACAACCTCATTATACCATCTATACAACAGGTAATACAACCTCATTATACAACAGGTAATACAACCTCGTTATACCATCTATACAACAGGTAATACAACCTCATTATACCATCTATACAACCTCATTATACCATCTATACAACAGGTAATATTTAATACAACCTCATTATACCATCTATACAACAGGTAATACAACCTCATTATACCGTCTATACAACCTCATTATACCATCTATACACCAGGTAATACAACCTCAGTATACCATCTATACAACCTCATTATACCATCTATACAACAGGTAATACAACCTCAGTATACCATCTATACAACAGGTAATACAACCTCAGTATACCATCTATACAACAGGTAATACAACCTCATTATACCATCTATACAACCTCATTATACCATCTATACAACCTCATTATACCATCTATACAACAGGTAATACAACCTCATTATACCATCTATACAACCTCATTATACCATCTATACAACAGGTAATACAACCTCATTATACCGTCTATACAACCTCATTATACCATCTATACAACAGGTAATACAACCTCATTATACCATCTATACAACAGGTAATACAACCTCATTATACCATCTATACAACCTCATACCATCTATACAATAGTGATGGGGGGGTCCATAGTTATACAGGCCTCTAACACACAGGTAATATTTAATATAACATCTATACAATAGTGATGGGGGGGGTCCATAGTTATACAGGCCTCTAACACACAGGTAATATTTAATATAACATCTATACAATAGTGATGGGGGGGGTCCATAGTTATACAGGCCTCTAACACACAGGTAATATTTAATATAACATCTATACAATAGTGATGGGGGGGGTCCATAGTTATACAGGCCTCTAACACACAGGTAATATTTAATATAACATCTATACAATAGTGATGGGGGGGTCCATAGTTGCATATCACAACATTATTTTGGACCATATATCAATACTTTCGATTTGTAATAAATATCTATATTTATTTATGTTGATAGTTAGCGTCGGCTGTACCTGCGCCCAAATTCCTGTATTTTTCATCCGACAAGCTTGTCCTCCATCTTGTTTTTTTAAATAGTGAGCCAGACAACATCTATTCCCATGACTGATCAGAACGTGTTTTCTCATGACTCTCTACAGCAGACACACGGTGAACAATATGTTTGGAACATCCAATCTCAATAAATCACATTATCCAATACATGTAGAATCACTATACATGTAGAATCACTATACATGTAGAATCACTATACATGTAGAATCACTATACATGTAGAATCACTATTCATGTAGAATCACTATACATGTAGAATCACTATACATGTAGAATCACTATACATGTAGAATCACTATTCATGTAGAATCACTATTCATGTAGAATCACTATACATGTAGAATCACTATACATGTAGAATCACTATACATGTAGAATCACTATTCATGTAGAATCACTATACATGTAGAATCACTATACATGTAGAATCACTATTCATGTAGAATCACTATTCATGTAGAATCACTATACATGTAGAATCATGTAGAATCACTATTCATGTAGAATCACTATACATGTAGAATCACTATACATGTAGAATCACTATACATGTAGAATCACTATTCATGTAGAATCACTATTCATGTAGAATCACTATACATGTAGAATCACTATACATGTAGAATCACTATTCATGTAGAATCACTATTCATGTAGAATCACTATTCATGTAGAATCATGTAGAATCACTATACATGTAGAATCACTATACATGTAGAATCACTATTCATGTAGAATCACTATTCATGTAGAATCATGTAGAATCACTATACATGTAGAATCACTATTCATGTAGAATCACTATTCATGTAGAATCATGTAGAATCACTATACATGTAGAATCACTATACATGTAGAATCACTATACATGTAGAATCACTATACATGTAGAATTCACTATACATGTAGAATCACTATTCATGTAGGAATCAACTATAACATGTAGATCACTATTCATGTAGAATCATGTAGAAATCACTATACATGTAGAAATCAAATCAACTATTCATGTAAGATCACCTATACATGTAGAAATCACTATTCATGTAGAATCATGTAGAATCACTATACATGTAGAATCACTATTCATGTAGAATCATGTAGAATCACTATTCATGTAGAATCACTATTCATGTAGAATCACTATACATGTAGAATCACTATTCATGTAGAATCACTATACATGTAGAATCACTATACATGTAGAATCACTATACATGTAGAATCACTATACATGTAGAATCACTATACATGTAGAATCACTATTCATGTAGAATCACTATTCATGTAGAATCACTATTCATGTAGAATCACTATACATGTAGAATCACTATACATGTAGAATCACTATTCATGTAGAATCATGTAGAATCACTATACATGTAGAATCACTATACATGTAGAATCACTATACATGTAGAATCACTATTCATGTAGAATCATGTAGAATCACTATACATGTAGAATCACTATACATGTAGAATCACTATACATGTAGAATCACTATACATGTAGAATCACTATTCATGTAGAATCACTATACATGTAGAATCACTATACATGTAGAATCACTATACATGTAGAATCACTATTCATGTAGAATCACTATACATGTAGAATCACTATACATGTAGAATCACTATTCATGTAGAATCACTATACATGTAGAATCACTATTCATGTAGAATCACTATACATGTAGAATCATGTAGAATCACTATTCATGTAGAATCACTATACATGTAGAATCACTATACATGTAGAATCACTATTCATGTAGAATCACTATTCATGTAGAATCACTATTCATGTAGAATCACTATACATGTAGAATCACTATACATGTAGAATCACTATTCATGTAGAATCACTATTCATGTAGAATCACTATTCATGTAGAATCATGTAGAATCACTATACATGTAGAATCACTATACATGTAGAATCACTATACATGTAGAATCACTATACATGTAGAATCACTATACATGTAGAATCACTATTCATGTAGAATCACTATACATGTAGAATCACTATTCATGTAGAATCATGTAGAATCACTATACATGTAGAATCACTATTCATGTAGAATCACTATACATGTAGAATCACTATTCATGTAGAATCATGTAGAATCACTATTCATGTAGAATCACTATTCATGTAGAATCATGTAGAATCACTATTCATGTAGAATCATGTAGAATCACTATTCATGTAGAATCACTATTCATGTAGAATCATGTAGAATCACTATTCATGTAGAATCACTATACATGTAGAATCACTATACATGTAGAATCACTATTCATGTAGAATCATGTAGAATCACTATTCATGTAGAATCACTATACATGTAGAATCACTATTCATGTAGAATCACTATCATGTAGAATCATGTAGAATCACTATACATGTAGCAATCACTATACATGTAGAATCACTATTTCATGTCGAATCCTCTATACATGTAGAATCACTATTCATGTATATCATGTAGAATCACTATACATGTAGTAGAATCCCTATTCATGTAGACTCACTATACATGTAGAATCACTATTCATGTAGAATCATGTAGAATCACCTATTCATGTAGAATCACGATTCATGTAGAATCATGTAGTAATCACTATTCATGTAGGAAATCATGTAGATCACTATTCATGTAGATCACTATTCATGTAGAATCATGTAGAATCACTATTCATGTAGAATCACTATACATGTAGAATCACTATTCATGTAGAATCACTATTCATGTAGAATCATGTAGAATCACTATTCATGTAGAATCACTATACATGTAGAATCACTATTCATGTAGAATCACTATACATGTAGAATCACTATTCATGTAGAATCATGTAGAATCACTATTCATGTAGAATCACTATTCATGTAGAATCACTATACATGTAGAATCACTATTCATGTAGAATCACTATACATGTAGAATCACTATACATGTAGAATCACTATACATGTAGAATCACTTACATGTAGATCATATACAGGTAGAATCACTATTCATGTAGACTCATGTCATGTAGAATCACTATTCATGTAGAATCACTATACATGTAGAATCACTATACATGTAGAATCACTATTCATGTAGAATCATGTAGAATCACTATACATGTAGAATCACTATACATGTAGAATCACTATACATGTAGAATCACTATTCATGTAGAATCATGTAGAATCACTATACATGTAGAATCACTATACATGTAGAATCACTATACATGTAGAATCACTATACATGTAGAATCACTATACATGTAGAATCACTATTCATGTAGAATCACTATACATGTAGAATCACTATTCATGTAGAATCACTATACATGTAGAATCACTATACATCTCTCTGTCTGAAGTGTGTTCTCTGGAGGCTAAACGTGTGTGTGTGGGCAGGAGGTGTGTGTCCATGACTACCTGGCAGTGCGTGTGTGCGGTGAGATGCTGAAAGACCCGTCGGCTCCAGAAGTCCGTCTCTACGCCAAAGTACTGAGCAGTCTGGAGCTCAGTGCTGACGGCAACACGACGAGAGACCTGGCGACCCTGTTACAGCAAGTTACACAGGTACAGTACTGACAACGAGAGACCTGGCGACCCTGTTACAGCAAGTCACACAGGTACAGTACTGACAACGAGAGACCTGGCGACCCTGTTACAGCAAGTTACACAGGTACAGTACTGACAACGAGAGACCTGGTCACCCTGTTACAGCAAGTTACACAGGTACAGTACTGACAACGAGAGACCTGGCGACCCCTGTTACAGCAAGTTACACAGGTACAGTACTGACAACGAGAGACCTGGCGACCCTGTTACAGCAAGTTACACAGGTACAGTACTGACAACGAGAGACCTGGTCACCCTGTTACAGCAAGTTACACAGGTACAGTACTGACAACGAGAGACCTGGCGACCCTGTTACAGCAAGTTACACAGGTACAGTACTGACAACGAGAGACCTGGCGACCCTGTTACAGCAAGTTACACAGGTACAGTACTGACAACGAGAGACCTGGTGACCCTGTTACAGCAAGTTACACAGGTACAGTACTGACAACGAGAGACCTGGTGACCCTGTTACAGCAAGTTACACAGGTACAGTACTGACAACGAGAGACCTGGCGACCCTGTTACAGCAAGTTACACAGGTACAGTACTGACAACGAGAGACCTGGCGACCCTGTTACAGCAAGTTACACAGGTACAGTACTGACAACGAGAGACCTGGTGACCCTGTTACAGCAAGTTACACAGGTACAGTACTGACAACGAGAGACCTGGTGACCCTGTTACAGCAAGTTACACAGGTACAGTACTGACAACGAGAGACCTGGCGACCCTGTTACAGCAAGTTACACAGGTACAGTACTGACAACGAGAGACCTGGCGACCCTGTTACAGCAAGTTACACAGGTACAGTACTGACAACAAGAGACCTGGCGACCCTGTTACAACACGTACATTTCCTGATGACACCAAGCTAACCCATGTCTGTGTAGGAGGTGAAGGATCGCATCGCTCTGCGTGCTGTGGAGAAGCTGATTGGACAGCTGCAGGACTCCAACAACCAACCAGATCTCAGCACTACGACACTACAGCCTGTAGATGTCAACACTGAGGGTAAAGAGAGAGAGGAGACTACTACTGAGGGTAGAGAGAGAGAGAGGAGACTACTACTGAGGGTAGAGAGAGAGAGGAGACTACTACTGAGGGTAGAGAGAGAGAGGAGACTACTACTGAGGGTAGAGAGAGAGAGAGAGGAGACTACTACTGAGGGTAGAGAGAGAGAGAGAGGAGACTACTACTGAGGGAGAGAGAGAGAGGAGAACTACTGATGGAGGTGAGAGAGGAGGAGGAGACTACTACTGAGGGTAGAGAGAAGAGGAGACACTACTGAGGGTAGAGAGAGGAGAGGAGACTACTACTGAGGGTAGAGAGAGAGAGGAGACTACTACTGAGGGTAGAGAGAGAGTAGGAGACTACTACTGAGGTAGAGAGAGAGAGGAGACTACTACTGAGGGTAGAGAGAGGGAGACTACTACTGAGGGTAGAGAGGAGGAGAGAGCTACTACTGAGGGTAGAGAGAGAGAGAGAGGAGACTACTACTGAGGGTAGAGAGAGAGAGGGGACTACTACTGAGGGTAGAGAGAGAGAGGGAGACTACTACTGAGGGTAGAGAGAGAGAGGGACTACTACTGAGGGTAGAGTAGAGAGAGAGACTACTACTGAGGGTAGAGAGAGAGAGAGGAGACTACTACTGAGGGTAGAGAGAGAGAGAGGAGACTACTACTGAGGGTAGAGAGAGAGAGGAGACTACTACTGAGGGTAGAGAGAGAGAGGAGACTACTACTGAGGGTAGAGAGAGAGGAGACTACTACTGAGGGTAGAGAGAGAGAGGAGACTACTACTGAGGGTAGAGAGAGAGAGGAGACTACTACTGAGGGTAGAGAGAGAGGAGACTACTACTGAGGGTAGAGAGAGAGAGAGGAGACTACTACTGAGGGTAGAGAGAGAGAGGAGACTACTACTGAGGGTAGAGAGAGAGAGAGGAGACTACTACTGAGGGTCGAGAGAGAGAGGAGACTACTACTGAGGGTAGAGAGAGAGAGAGAGGAGACTACTACTGAGGGTAGAGAGAGAGAGGAGACTACTACTGAGGGTAGAGAGAGAGAGGAGACTACTACTGAGGGTAGAGAGAGAGGGGAGACTACTACTGAGGGTAGAGAGAGAGGGGAGACTACTACTGAGGGTAGAGAGAGAGAGGAGACTACTACTGAGGGTAGAGAGAGAGAGGAGACTACTACTGAGGGTAGAGAGAGAGAGGAGGAGACTACTACTGAGGGTAGAGAGAGAGAGGAGACTACTACTGAGGGTAGAGAGAGAGAGGAGACTACTACTGAGGGTAGAGAGAGAGAGGAGACTACTACTGAGGGTAGAGAGAGAGAGAGAGGAGACTACTACTGAGGGTAGAGAGAGGAGACTACTACTGAGGGTAGAGAGAGAGGAGACTACTACTGAGGGTAGAGAGAGAGGGGAGACTACTACTGAGGGTAGAGAGAGGAGACTACTACTGAGGGTAGAGAGAGAGAGGAGACTACTACTGAGGGTAGAGAGAGAGAGGAGACTACTACTGAGGGTAGAGAGAGAGAGAGGAGACTACTACTGAGGGTAGAGAGAGAGGAGACTACTACTGAGGGTAGAGAGAGAGAGAGAGGAGACTACTACTGAGGGTAGAGAGAGAGAGAGAGGAGACTACTACTGAGGGTAGAGAGAGAGAGAGAGGAGACTACTACTGAGGGTAGAGAGAGAGGAGACTACTACTGAGGGTAGAGAGAGAGAGAGAGGAGACTACTACTGAGGGTAGAGAGAGAGAGGAGACTACTACTGAGGGTAGAGAGAGAGGAGACTACTACTGAGGGTAGAGAGAGAGGAGACTACTACTGAGGGTAGAGAGAGAGAGAGGAGACTACTACTGAGGGTAGAGAGAGAGAGAGGAGACTACTACTGAGGGTAGAGAGAGAGAGAGAGAGAGAGGAGACTACTACTGGGGTAGAGAGAGAGAGGAGACTATACTGAGGGTAGAGAGAGAGAGAGAGGAGACTACTAGAGGGTAGAGAGAGAGAGAGAGGAGACTACTACTGAGGGTAGAGAGAGAGGAGACTACTACTGAGGGTAGAGAGAGAGAGAGAGGAGACTACTACTGAGGGTAGAGAGAGAGAGAGGAGACTACTACTGAGGGTAGAGAGAGAGAGGAGACTACTACTGAGGGTAGAGAGAGAGAGGAGACTACTACTGAGGGTAGAGAGAGAGAGGAGACTACTACTGAGGGTAGAGAGAGAGAGGAGACTACTACTGAGGGTAGAGAGAGAGAGGGAGACTACTACTGAGGGTAGAGAGAGAGGGAGACTACTACTGAGGGTAGAGAGAGAGAGGAGACTACTACTGAGGGTAGAGAGAGAGAGGAGACTACTACTGAGGGTAGAGAGAGAGAGGAGACTACTACTGAGGTAGAGAGAGAGAGGAGACTACTACTGAGGGTAGAGAGAGAGAGGAGACTACTACTGAGGGTAGAGAGAGAGAGGAGACTACTACTGAGGGTAGAGAGAGAGAGGAGACTACTACTGAGGGTAGAGAGAGAGAGGAGACTACTACTGAGGGTAGAGAGAGAGAGGAGACTACTACTGAGGGTAGAGAGAGAGAGGAGACTACTACTGAGGGTAGAGAGAGAGAGAGGAGACTACTACTGAGGGTAGAGAGAGAGAGGAGACTACTACTGAGGGTAGAGAGAGAGAGAGGAGACTACTACTGAGGGTAGAGAGAGAGAGAGGAGACTACTACTGAGGGTAGAGAGAGAGAGGAGACTACTACTGAGGGTAGAGAGAGAGAGAGGAGACTACTACTGAGGGTAGAGAGAGAGAGGAGACTACTACTGAGGGTAGAGAGAGAGAGGAGACTACTACTGAGGGTAGAGAGAGAGAGAGGAGACTACTACTGAGGGTAGAGAGAGAGAGGAGACTACTACTGAGGGTAGAGAGAGAGAGAGGGGACTACTACTGAGGGTAGAGAGAGAGGAGACTACTACTGAGGGTAGAGAGAGAGAGAGACTACTACTGAGGGTAGAGAGAGAGGGGAGACTACTACTGAGGGTAGAGAGAGAGAGGAGACTACTACTGAGGGTAGAGAGAGAGAGGAGACTACTACTGAGGGTAGAGAGAGAGAGGAGACTACTACTGAGGGTAGAGAGAGAGAGGAGACTACTACTGAGTGTAGAGAGAGAGAGGAGACTACTACTGAGGGTAGAGAGAGAGAGAGAGAGAGGAGACTACTACTGAGGGTAGAGAGAGAGAGAGAGAGAGGAGACTACTACTGAGGGTAGAGAGAGAGAGATTGAACTCCTAATGTCTTCATCTCTACAGAGGCTGCCAACCAGGACGTGGACCAGTCTGCCAAGAGGCCCAAGAGAGGTATTACCCCAAGTTACACACCTCCTGCTAACCTCTGACAGGGAAGAGCAACACACATAGTTGATCCTGTGTGTGTGTGTGTGTGTGTGTGTGTGTGTGGTGTGTGTGTGTGTGTGTGTGTGTGTGTGTGTGTGTGTGGTGTGTGTGTGGTGTGTGTCTGTAGGTCAGAGGAAACCCTCCACAGCCAAAGGAGCCAAGAAGTCCAGCAGATCGGCAGAGTCCTCCGAGGAGAGGTGAGAGGAGGGGTGTGTGTTTTGTGGGTGTGTGTGTGTGTGAACATTGTACCATGAAGTAGTATTGTACCAGTAGTATTGTATTAGTAGTATTGTGTTAGTAGTATTGTATCAGTAGTATTGTATTAGTAGTATTGTATCAGTAGTATTGTACCAGTAGTATTGTATTAGTAGTATTGAATCAGTAGTATTGTATTAGTAGTATTGTATTAGTAGTATTGTATCAGTAGTATTGTATTAGTAGTATTGTATTGGTAGTATTGAATCAGTAGTATTGAATCAGTAGTATTGTATTAGTAGTATTGTATTAGTAGTATTGTATTAGTAGTATTGTATCAGTAGTATTGTATCAGTAGTATTGTATCAGTAGTATTGTATTAGTAGTATTGTATTAGTAGTATTGAATCAGTAGTATTGAATCAGTAGTATTGTATCAGTAGTATTGTATCAGTAGTATTGTATCAGTAGTATTGTATTAGTTGTATTGTATTAGTAGTATTGTATCAGTAGTATTGTATCAGTAGTATTGTATCAGTAGTATTGTATTAGTAGTATTGAATCAGTAGTATTGTATTAGTAGTATTGTATCAGTAGTATTGTATTAGTAGTATTGTATTAGTAGTATTGTATCAGTAGTATTGTATCAGTAGTATTGTATCAGTAGTATTGTATCAGTAGTATTGTATCAGTAGTATTGTATTAGTAGTATTGTACCAGTAGTATTGTACCAGTAGTATTGTATCAGTAGTATTGTACCAGTAGTATTGTATCAGTAGTATTGTATCAGTAGTATTGTATTAGTAGTATTGTACCAGTAGTATTGTACCAGTAGTATTGTATCAGTAGTATTGTATCAGTAGTATTGTACCAGTAGTATTGTATCAGTAGTATTGTATCAGTAGTATTGTATTAGTAGTATTGTATCAGTAGTATTGTATTAGTAGTATTGAATCAGTAGTATTGTACCAGTAGTATTGTACCAGTAGTATTGTATCAGTAGTATTGTACCAGTAGTATTGTATCAGTAGTATTGTATCAGTAGTATCAGTAGTATTGTATCAGTAGTATTGTATCAGTAGTATTGTATCAGTAGTATTGTATTAGTAGTATTGTATCAGTAGTATCAGTAGTATTGTATCAGTAGTATTGTATCAGTAGTATTGTATCAGTAGTATTGTATCAGTAGTATTGTATTAGTTTCTTAATTGTCCCTGAATGTTGAAATGGATCCGTTCTGTATATCACCTTTAACTTCTCCTCCTCTCTGTCTCCCTCCCCCTCCTCCTCTCTGTCTCCCTCCCCCTCCTCTCCCTCCCCCTCCTCCTCTCTGTCTCCCTCCCCCTCCTCTCCCTCCCCCTCCTCCTCTTGTCTCCCCCCTCCTCTCCCTCCCCCTCCTCCTCTCTGTCTCTGTCCCCCTCCTCTCCCTCCCCCTCCTCCTCTCTGTCTCTGTCCCCCTCCTCTCCCTCCCCCTCCTCCTCTCTGTCCCCCTCCTCTCCCTCCCCCTCCTCCTCTCTGTCTCTGTCCCCCTCCTCTCCCTCCCCCTCCTCCTCTCTGTCTCTGTCCCTCCCCCTCCTCCTCTCTGTCTCCCTCAACCTCCTCCTCTCTTGTCCTCCTCCTCTCCCTCCCCCTCCTCTCCGTCCGTCTCCCTCCCCCTCCTCCTCTCTGTCTCCCTCCCCCTCCTCCTCTTGTCTCCCCCCTCCTCTCCGTCCGTCTCCCTCCCCCTCCTCTCCGTCCGTCTCCCTCCCCCTCCTCCTCTCTGTCTCCCTCCTCTCCGTCCGTCTCCCTCCCCCTCCTCCTCTTGTCTCCCCCCTCCTCTCCGTCCGTCTCCCTCCCTCCCCCTCCTCCTCTCTGTCTCCCTCCTCTCCCTCCATAGTGATGGGGAGAATGTTCCAGACTCGGTGCCGGTACCTCGTCCATCCCGCCGGGCCAAGACGGCAGCTTTGGACAAAACCAGACTGGACCTCAGTGCCCTCATCAACCAGGAGGCCAACACCTCGTAGAGTCCCAGGTCAGATAGGGTAGAGAGGTCAGAGTTCAGGAGGAGTTTAGCTGCCCAGTGGAATCACTAATGTATCAGAGTAGTGGACATGACAGGTCTCTCACCCTGTTGATCTACAAAAGGAATTCCTATCATCAACCTGAATGAAAAAATGTATTTTTATTGGATTAAATAAAATAAATTAAAATTCTCTCTTCCCGGTTGTGTCTCTCTGCTGTAATTCCCCCTTTGTTATTGAACCTGTATTCCTCCAGGAAGTCACATTGAGGAGAGCTCTGTATTCCTCCAGGAAGTCACATTGAGGTCAGGAGAACTCTGTATTCCTCCAGGAAGTCACATTGAGGTCAGGAGAGCTCTGTATTCCTCCAGGAAGTCCCATTGAGGTCAGGAGAGCTCTGTATTCCTCCAGGAAGTCCCATTGAGGTCAGGAGAACTCTGTATTCCTCCAGGAAGTCACATTGAGGTCAGGAGAGCTCTGTATTCCTCCAGGAAGTCACATTGAGGTCAGGAGAGCTCTGTATTCCTCCAGGAAGTCACATTGAGGTCAGGAGAGCTCTGTATTCCTCCAGGAAGTCACATTGAGGTCATGAGAACTCTGTATTCCTCCAGGAAGTCCCATTGAGGTCAGGAGAACTGGGGGGACGACTGGACTCTGTGTGTGTGGGGGGGGGGGGGTAGACTCTGTGTGTGTGTGTGTGTGGGGGGGGGGGGGCGGGGACGGCTGGACTCTGTGTGTGTGTGTGTGTGTGTGTGTGGGGGGGCGGGGACGACTGGACTCTGTGTGTGTGTGTGTGTGTGTGTGTGGGGGGGCTAGACTCTGTGTGTGTGTGTGTGTGTGTGTGTGTGGGGGGGGGGGGGGGGGGCTGGACGGTGTGTGGTACAGTACTGAGATGGTCATTATCACCGACAGCAACACATTGTTCCAGTTCCTGCCGAACTGCAGACGCGTGACCGATCTTACGTATCAGCCAATCACATCGTATGGAATAGCTATCGGATGATCTACACTGAACAAAAATAAACGAAAGATTTCACTGAGTTACAGTTCATACAAGGAAATCAGTCAAATGAATTAGGTCCTAATCTATGGATTTCACATGACTGGGAATACAGACATCCCTCTGTTGGTCACAGATGCCTTTAAAAAGAAGGTAGGGGTGTGGATCAGAAAACCAGTCAATATCTGGTGTGACCACATGCCTAACGCAGCACGACACATCTCCTTCACATCGAGTTGATCAGGCTGTTGATTGTGGCCTGTTGGAATGTTGTCCCACTCCTTCTTCAATGGCTGTGTGAAGTTACTGGATATTGGCGGGAACTGGAACACTCTGTCGTTCACACGTCGATCCAGAGCATCCCAAACATGCTCAATGGGTGACATGTCTGG
The DNA here is from genome assembly GCF_901001165.1 of Salmo trutta. Classification (NCBI taxonomy): domain Eukaryota; kingdom Metazoa; phylum Chordata; class Actinopteri; order Salmoniformes; family Salmonidae; genus Salmo; species Salmo trutta. The sequence continues at coordinate 42,698 of NW_021822775.1, read as the reverse complement.
TGAGTATGCAGGTCATGGAAGAACTGGGACGTTTTCAGCTTCCAGGAATTGTGTCCAGATCCTTGTGACAAGGGTCCGTGTATTATCCTGCTGAAACATGAGGTGATGGTGGTGGATGAATGGCACCATAATGGGCCTCAGGATCTCGTCACGGTATCTCTGTTGTCGTGTCTTTGGCATCATTAAAGTGAAGACTGTTATTTTATCAAATCAATTCTCTGTAATTATTATTACGTGATTTAAACTAATCATTTAAATGTAATTAACTAGGAAGTCGGGGCACCAAGGAAAATATTCAGATTACAAAGTTATAATTTTCCTAATATAACTTTCAGATATTTTAATATCTGATCGATTAGTCTTCTGATTAATGAATTATTCTTTACCTCACGTTAGTCTCCATTCCAAACGTCGTAAATTGTTGGTTATCTGCACGAACCCAGCCTTCACTATGAGTCATCCATACATCAATTGTGTCTTAAAATCATTTATTTATTATCTAACTAAATAAATCACAGAAATGCATAAACAGACAGTAGATATGGTTACAGGGAAATGATGGGGGAATGTGCCCTAGTGGGCTAAACCGGCGGCTTGTTAGAAGGACTGAGAAGGGCACAAAAGGTAAGAGACACTACAGAGTTGATAATTATAACCATTGAAACGCTAATCCTTTGCACATGAACGCTCACTCATTCGGATATATTTACGCTCAGTGTGTCGTCGTGATCTCTGTTGGAATGTTCATCCGCCCGTCTTTCGTGGTTAGAATGGATAGTTCAGAGTAACATTCAGCCATGTCGTTATAGAATAGATGTTTTGTCGGTCCTCGCATCCAATGGTACATAATCCCTAGCTGCAGACTAGTCATTTAGTATCGAAGAGTTGCTCTTATTCTGTCTGAATCGATAGTCTCAGAGTTTCAACAACCATTACAACCTTAGGTTTTATGGTCTCTCCTCAAACCTTAGCTCCCTCGATGCTCGAGGTACGCGTGGTCTGTCGGGGGTTTATATCCAGAACAGCAGGAAAGGGGCTGTCCCATGACTCCAGATCAATGTCTGTGCTCATTGGGCGGGCCTACGACTCAGTTAAACTCCAAAAGGGAATTGGACTCTCCTTCATTAAACAGTTTAAAAATCACATTACAGAATTTCACAAATAGTTTCATCTTTACTCATTTTTACATTTTAGTCATTCAGCAGACGCTCTTATCCAGAGCGACTTACAGTAGTGAATGCATACATTTCATGATTATTTTTTTGTTTGTGCGGGCCCCCCGTGGGAATCGAACCCACAACCCTGGCGTTGCAAACACCATGCTCTACCAACTGAGCCACAGGGAAGGCCTTACTCATTCATTTTATACAATAATTAGATGCAAGCCTCACAACTGAGACTCTTGTATAAACAGAGTTATGGTAATGTGGCTGTATTGTCTCTCAATGAGTTTCACAAACATTAAACAAAATGGACCGGGTCGGTCGTAGCTGGATTCTTCATTCTCCAGAACATGGACGTTGTTCAGTTCTCAAGTTCTGTGATGTATACCAAGTTCCTTTGTTCTACTGTGAAACCTCTCTCTCTCTCTCTCTCTATACTGCCTGGCCATGAGGAGAGAGACTCCTCTAGGAATTTACGACCTGCGATAACAGAGCCTGGGTGTAGGGGGGAGAGAGAGAGGAATTTACGACCTGCGATAACAGAGCCTGGGTGTAGGGGGAAGAGAGAGAGGAATTTACGACCTGCGATAACAGAGCCTGGGTGTAGGGGGGAGAGAGAGAGGGGGGAATGGTGCTCGCTATACCCAAAGAGGCCCACGTTGTGACACTGCATTCATCTGACTTGCTCTGTTCACAATGTTGACATCAGCAAACTGCTCGCCCACACGACGCCATACATGCTGTCTGCCATCTGCCCGGTACAGTGGAAACCGGGATTCATCTGTGAAGAGAACACTTCTCCAGCGTGCCAGTGGCCATCGAAGGTGAACATTTTCCCCACTGAAGTCAGTTACGACGCCAAACTGTAGTCAGGTCAAGACCCTGGTGAGGACGACGAGCACGCAGACGAGCTTCCCTGAGACGGTTTCTGACAGTTGGTGCAGAAATTCTTCGGTTGTGCAAAACCAGTTTCATTGGGTGGCTGGTTTCAGACGAGCCCGCAGGATTGTGGAGGTCCTGGGCTGGCGTGGTTACACGTGGTCTGCGGTTTTGAGGCCGATTTCTCTAAAACGACGGAGGCGACTCGATGGTAGAGCAATTAACATGAAATTATCTGGCAACAGTTCTGGTGAACATTCCTGTAGTCAGCATGCCAATTGCTCACTCAAAACTTGAGATATCTGTGGCATTGTGCTGTGAGACAAAACTGTACATTTTAGAGTGGCCTTTTATTGTTCCCAGCACAAGGTGCACCTGTGTAATGATCATGCTGTTTAATCAGCTTCTTGATATTCCACGCCTGTCAGGTGGATGGATGATCAAAGGAGAAATGCTCACTAACAGGGATGTAAACACATTTTTTGCACAAAACTTGAGATAAATAAGCTTTATCTGCATACAGAAAATTTGTTTTTAATATACATTTTGGAGAAAAAAAAATCTAAAAACCTGTTTTCACTTTGTCATTATGGGGTATTGTGTGTAGATTGCTGATGCCTGACTGCACAGTAATCTGATCTATTGACCATGTCAGTTAATCATATACGATATAGCCATCTGATGCCTGACTGCACAGTCGATGACGTGGTACGTAAACGCCTAAGCAGTTTGGCAGGAAGTTCCCCATTTACTGTCCTGTCGTATCCGCTATTATGACAACAGGATAACATAGTTTGTCCGTTTTTAAAGAGACACACAAACTTTCCATTGAGGGATGATAAAGGCGAACTAGTACGAAACTGGTAGTATCATGGCAAGATGGCGCTGACGTGGGCAGCTCTGCAGAATTTCGGTTTTTGTACTTCTGTAAAAAACTAAAAAATCCCAAACAGGAGAACAAGGACGTTTCTCATTTCAGAAGGTTTATTGTTCTAGCGACGGCCTCGTGTTCGTTCCACCGGTATAAAACAACAGAATGTACAGCCAAACCGAAAGTGTTGTTTATAGCACCATGAAGAACAGAAACGGGGGGCGCGGCGCGGCGGACGGACCGACAGCCTAGACAGAACGTAGAACGGCTAGAATATACTGAACCATGCCGTTTGAATTACCACCAACACAGGATTCTCTACCTGAAAGACAGTCATGTTCTACGCTCCATAGTTCTACCTGAAAGACAGTCATGTCTGTTCTACGCTCCATAGTTCTACCTGAAAGACAGTCATGTCTGTTCTACGCTCCATAGTTCTACCTGAAAGACAGTCATGTCTGTTCTACGCTCCATAGTTCTACCTGAAAGACAGTCATGTCTGTTCTACGCTCCATAGTTCTACCTGAAAGACAAGCAACATGATGGTTCCTCCTGGTTGTTGTCTAAATCGGGTGTGGGGGAAGAGGGGTGAGGAGTGGGGGAAGAGGAGTGGGGGAAGAGGCTGGGTGAGAGGGGTGAGGAGTGGGGGAAGAGGGGTGAGGTGGGGGGGAAGAGGGGTGAGGTGGGGGGGAAGAGGGGTGAGGAGTGGGGGAAGAGGCTGGGTGAGGGGGTGAGGAGAGGCTGGGTGAGGGGGTGAGGAGAGGCTGGGTGAGAGGGGTGAGGAGAGGCTGGGTGAGAGGGGGTGAGGAGAGGCTGGGTGAGAGGGGTGAGGAGAGGCTGGGTGAGAGGGGGGTGAGGAGAGGCTGGGTGAGAGGGTGAGGAGAGACTGGGTGAGGGGGTGAGGAGACGCTGGGTGAGAGGGGTGAGGAGTGGGGGAAGAGGCTGGGTGAGGGGGTGAGGAGAGGCTGGGTGAGGGGGTGAGGAGAGACTGGATGAGGAGAGACTGGGTGAGAGGGGGTGAGGAGAGGCTGGGTGAGAGGGGGTGAGGAGAGGCCGGGTGAGAGGGGGTGAGGAGAGAATGGGGGTGAGGGGGTGAGGAGAGGCTGGGTGAGGAGAGACTGGGTGAGAGGGGGTGAGGAGAGGCTGGGTGAGAGGGGGTGAGGAGAGGCTGGGTGAGGAGAGGCTGGGTGAGGAGAGGCTGGGTGAGGAGAGACTGGGGGTGAGAGGGGGTGAGGAGAGGCTGGGGGTGAGAGGGGGTGAGGAGAGGCTGGGTGAGAGGGGGTGAGGAGAGACTGGATGAGAGGGGGTGAGGAGAGGCTGGGTGAGGAGAGACCGGATGAGAGGGGGTGAGGAGAGGCTGGGTGAGGAGAGACTGGATGAGAGGGGGTGAGGAGAGGCTGGATGAGAGGGGGTGAGGAGAGACTGGGGGTGAGGTGTATTTACAGTTTCCCCACACACAAACTTGTCAGAATGGCCTTCAGGGGTAGTACTGTGTGTGTAGACAGTGGCTTCCCTGGTCTGTCATCAACATGTCAATAACAACAGATTTATATCAGGCTGGTCTGTCATCAACATGTCAATAACAACAGATTTATATCATCAGGCTGGTCTGTCATCAACATGTCAATAACAACAGATTTATATCATCAGGCTGGTCTGTCAATAACAACAGATTTATATCATCAGGATGGTCTGTCATCAACATGTCAATAACAACAGATTTATATCAGGCTGGTCTGTCATCAACATGTCAATAATAACAGATTTATATCATCAGGCTGGTCTGTCATCAACATGTCAATAACAACAGATTTATATCATCAGGATGGTCTGTCATCATGTCAATAACAACAGATTTATATCATCAGGCTGGTCTGTCAATAACAACAGATTTATATCATCAGGCTGGTCTGTCAATAACAACAGATTTATATCATCAGGCTGGTCTGTCATCAACATGTCAATAACAACAGATTTATATCAGGCTGGTCTGTCAACATGTCAATAATAACATATTTATATCAGGATGGTCTGTCATCAACATGTCAATAACAACAGATTTATATCAGGCTGGTCTGTCATCAACATGTCAATAATAACAGATTTATATCATCAGGCTGGTCTGTCATCAACATAGCAATAACAACAGATTTATATCATCAGGATGGTCTGTCATCAACATGTCAATAACAACAGATTTATATCATCAGGCTGGTCTGTCAGCAACATGTCAATAACAGATTTATATCATCAGGCTGGTCTGTCATGTCAATAACAACAGATTTACATCAGGATGGTCTGTCATCATGTCAATAACAACAGATTTATATCATCAGGCTGGTCTGTCAGCAACATGTCAATAACAGATTTATATCATCAGGATGGTCTGTCATCAACATGTCAATAACAACAGATTTATATCAGGCTGGTCTGTCATCAACATGTCAATAACAACAGATTTATATCATCAGGATGGTCTGTCATCAACATGTCAATAATAACAGATTTATATCAGGCTGGTCTGTCAACATGTCAATAACAACAGATTTATATCATCAGGATGGTCTGTCATCAACATGTCAATAACAAGAGATTTATATCATCAGGATGGTCTGTCAGGGGGGGTGATAGAGGGAGGAGGGTAGTGGGGTGTACAGGGTTAATAACCTCTGGGGGGGTACAGGGTTAATAACCTCTGGGGGGGGGGGGGTACAGGGTTAATAACCTCTGGGGGGGTACAGGGTTAATAACCTCTGGGGGGGGGTACAGGGTTAATAACCTCTGGGGGGGTACAGGGTTAATAACCTCTGCATGGGATCCATAATGCAACAGGTCTGATTTAACGTTCACACACAACAAGCAGGTCTGATCTCATTCACATTTATTCATTAATGCTCTGAGTGAAAACTTAAACAAAAAAACAGACAGAAAAGCCCAAATAACCCAACAACAACAACATTGTTTAAAAAGACAAAAAGGCAATGTTACCCTGTTAGCAGAGATCACATCATCTTTAAAATATCAAGCACACTAGAAGGTGGTTCCCCGGATAAATCCCGGCCAAAGTTAAAAACATTCTCGACTACACAACGGTCCAAAGTAGTGTACTACGTCGAGGATGCGGTGTCCGTTAGAGATGAACCCGTAGCTTCTGGACACAGTCAATATGAAGTAGTAGGGTTTTAAAAGTCACAAATAGCACCTTGTTCTCTATATAGTGTACTACTTTTTGACCGGAGCCGCTCTGGTAGTGCACTAAATAGGGCAGGGAGGGGGATCAAACTGATTCCATACAGGGCTCTAGTGTCCGATGGTATTTTCTCTTCGCCCTTTCAATTAAAAGACCGTGGCAACCAGGTGAAGGGGGGGGGGGGGAGTTCATTACTAATTAGTGACCGTTTTTTAATTAAAATCAGGAAGGAAAAAAAGACCGCAGACACTCGACCATCCGTGTAATGAGTCTAATTAAAACTATAGGGGATATATTGTCATTTAGGGGCCGCGACTACGGCCCGGTCCAGCTCCAGTCTGCTGGTTGATTTGTTAGATCATGAGGTATGTTGTTTTGTAGGGGGGATGGGGGGGATGGGATGGGGGAGGGGATGGGATGGGGGGGAGGGGATGGGGGAGGGGATGGGGAGGGAGGGGAATCATGGCGCTGCTTCTATAATGCAACAGACACACATTAACCTTTAACCTTCATACAAAATGGCTGCCGTGGCAGAGCATACTAAAAACCTAATTCAGTTCTTCCACCCTAACCACCACACCGAAGTGTCCCTGCGTCATGGATCTAACGTGGACTTGTGTTAGTAACATGGTGGCTACTCCCTCCCTTCCAAGCTGATGTTTATAAATCCACCCTCTTCCCTATATAGTGCACTACTTTAGACCAGAGCCCTATGGCACCCTATTCCCTACATAGTGCACTACTTTATACCAGAGCCCTATGGCACCCTATTCCCTATATAGTACACTACTATAGACCAGAGCCCTATGGCACCCTATTCCCTATACAGTGCACTACTTTTGACCTGAACATTATATGGCCCTGGTCTAAAATAGTGCCCTATATATATAGGGAATAGGGTGCCATTGGAGACGAAGACTCAAGAGTTGAAGTCTGAATGCGTACTCTCCCAACGGGCCTCCAGGGTCATTACTGAATGGGTACTCTCCCAACGGGCCTCCAGGCTCATTACAACAGAACTTGACGGGTTGGTAGTTGTATCAGACAATACAGAAGAAGAAAAAGGTGTGTCGAAGTTAAAAACAAACATTCTGTACAAACATATCCACAGTTTGGTTTTTTTAAAGCAGTGGGACGGGGGACACGGGACTGAATAGTTTAAAAATAGTGCAACGTCAAGCTTCTTCTTGGTTAAACTTTTTCCTTCTGCTACATAATACCGAGGGACAGTCTGAAGGCACCGGTAGTTGTTTACACCCAGTCACCGTTGGAGACGGAGGGAGGAGCGTCCCCAATACAGTTACAACACGGTCACCGTGGAGACGGGACGGAGGGGGACAGTCAGGTTCCTGCAGAGATGAGGGAGAGTAGAATGTTTGCGATTAAAAACAATGATTTGTACCTGAACAACATACGGAGCCAGATTAAGAATAATTCTATACTAAATCGGCTACTTGACTGTCAGAATGTACAGGAAACAACAAGTTAAGTCATTACCCAGTATAAAGTCACGCCACCGCGGCCCGGTCAGGCCCCTCCCACGCGATTTTCTCATGACTTTCGTTGGCGGCGGGGTCGGTGATTGGCTCGTGGCTTTCGTTGGAGGCGGGGTCGGTGATTGGCTCGTGGCTTTCGTTGGCGGGGTCGGTGATTGGCTCGTGGCTTTCGTTGGCGGCGGGGTCGGTGATTGGCTCGTGGCTTTCGTTGGCGGCGGGGTCGGTGATTGGCTCATGGCTTTCGTTGGAGGCGGGGTCGGTGATTGGCTCGTTGCTTTCGTTGGCGGCGGGGTCGGTGATTGGCTCGTGGCTTTCCCTGAATTTTTCTGTTTGCCGCACCTGTTCCCGGCTCGGACCCGGTTGTGCTCCTGAACCATCACCTCCTGCGGCGAGCTGCTAGACTCCTTCCAGGGAACTCTCCTCTTCCTTCTCTCAGTTTTCACAGCTTTGTCGTACTCTTCCCTCCTCTCCTCCTGTCTGGTCTCGTCGGGGCAGTATGTGTCGTCTAGATTGACGGTGCAGACGTCCCACTCCTCCTCAACGGTGGACTCTGTGTCGGGGGAGTTGATCTTCTTGAGGAACACGCAACACTCCTTCAGAGTCTCTGGACTCCAGGCTTTAGAGCTGAGACGCTGCTGTTTGGTGAGGCCTGTCAGCTGGTCGGGGCTGCAGGGCTGACTGGTCTCTGAGGAGGCAGGTAGACAGTGGTGATGTGGAGAAGAGGTGAGCTCCTCCCTGGGCTGAGCAGAAGGGCAGACCTGGTCAGGTGAATTTCCTACCTCCACCAGGCTTCTCCTCCAGATCGCCTGGTTGTACCTCAGCCTGTTGGGCTGCTTGGCTCTGAGGGTCCAGGTAAGGAACTTTTCTCTGACTCTGAGCAGAGTGGTTCTGTACGTCCCGAGGGCCCTGACCTTCCTCCATGGAGCTCTGAGACGCAGCCCGCCTGACGCCGGCCTCGCAGTGAACAGACGCCGCCTGGCATTCAGCTCTTTTCCACGTCGGAGCCGTTCCTGGGCTAGACGGAGCTGGGCGGGGCTCTTCGGCACAGCTTTGGCAAACTTCTTGATGTGTTTGCGTAGTCGCATGGTCTGCGGGCTGGGAAAGGCGCTCCCCCTGCTGGCGGTCCGGGGGTAGTGAAGGAGCTCATAGGGGTTTCGGGAGCTGGTCTTCTTCACAATGCCCAGAGACTGAGTCTCAGTGGTCTGCATGAACCAGGATGCCAGCCTCTCCACGCTGCAGCGCTGGTCAAACAGCAGCCGCACCGCCGACCCAACCTCTGGCTTCCAGGAGGACAAAGAGTCATCGTCGAGTCTCTGCTTGGCGGACATGATCGTCCCCGTCCTGGTGGTATGGGTGGTAGTGGCTGCGGAAGTGACCCAGCTGTGGGATATGAGGCGGATCCTGCGAGCCAGCTCTTGGTTCAGGCTGTCCTGGTCGGAGGAGACGGGCCACCACCTCAACGCCTCGCTGGAGCTGGCCGGGAAATGGAGTCTACCGAAACCCCCGCCACCTGGCTCAGGTCCTCACACAACACCCCTCCTCTTCCCTCGCTCTTCCTCTCCTCCTTCCCAGACAGCAGCTCCTTCTGCCCTGGGGTGTCCTCTCCTCCCTCCTCCTTCCTCCTGCGATGGCTGCCCTTGCTGCTGGCCCTGTTGATCAGTAGCTGTCTGGATCGGCGCAGCAGGGCGGTACTGTGGCTCAGGGACCTAGAGGTGGAGGTGGCTACAGAGTGAAGCAGGTACACTGAAGGCTTCCTCACCCTCACAGAGTGACGCACCGCCAACAGAGGAGGAGTCTGGGTCTGTCGCTCCCTCTCTCCATCCTCGGACTCTGTCGTTCTCTCGGTCTGCATCCGAGTGTCGTCGTCACTAGATGGCGTGCTGCTGATTTTCTTGGGCTCTTTGGAAGGCTGGGGTTCAGGAAGGAGGGCTTTCCGCTGACAGAGCTTCTCCGGAGATTTCCTGGCTGCGTCCCGGTTCATGTGGATCTTGCGTTTCCCCGGCGACCTGGTGGTGATGGTAACGGAGATTCCGGAGATCTTGACCTTGGCGGGTCTCCCTGGACGACGCATGGCCGCGGTACACTGCAGCTTCTGGCACTTGATAATGTTGCTGCTGTTGCTGGCGTGGGGAGCGAACCTCTTCTCCTTCACCGGTCTGACAAAGTTCAGATCCATCAGCTGCTCTGTAGCCTGGAGACAAGCAGCCTCCTCCGACACGGTCCTCTTGGTCCTGTGGGAGCGTCCGTACACCACGGTGACCTTCAGGTTCCTGTTGGCTGGGTCTCTCTCCTCGTTGCCCTCCTCCCCGGTGCTGCAGCCTAAGGGAACTCCACCGGACCGGTCCTGACCCCCCTGCCTGGAGCCACAGCTCGGCTCTACACCCCTTTGCTTGGGCGGGCGGCCGATCGGCCTCTTGGCCCTCTTCTCCAGCTGGGGGCCCAGCTTCTTGGGACGTCCCGGACGTCTCTTCGTGGGGGTGGTTTCACGAAAAGGAGGCGGGCCATCTCCGTTCTGGGACCCGGGGGAACGTTTTGGCGGGCTACCCCCCTCTCCTCTCGTCGTTCCACACAGCTTTGGTGATGACGATACGGTGTTCTTCGGTGGACTCCTGGTTTTAAGCGGACTCCTGGTCTGGGGGGGACTCCTGGTCTGGGGGGGACTCCGGGTTTTAGGTGGATTGTGAGTCTTCTCTGGGGTCTTCTCTGGACTTCCAGCCCACGATGACTCCTCACAGGGGTCAAAGGTCTCCTGTCCATGCCAGCTGGATCCTGGTGCAGCCGCCTTCAGGGTATACCTCACCCCCTCTTCACCCACTACTGCAGATAGAAACATCAGCTTGATAGGGCTGGTGTACTGAGGTTGCTCTGTGTGGACCTCACCCTCTGACCTGAAGGCTGTCTGAGGGCTCGCTGATTGGGACTGGGAGTCTGGGTGCTGACCCTGGGGTTGGGAGGAGCGTAAGCGCCCAAAAGGTTTGGCTGCTCTGAGCCTAACGTCTGCCCTGTTCTGGGAGCGGTGTTTACGGGGACTCTGCTGCTCAGAGGAAGATGCAGTGACGGGAATCAACTGACCTCGTCTCTGTGACTCACGGTCTGAACTCTGACCTCCTGCTGTTGATCTACAGCCTCTGTCTCCTCTCCTCTCCTGACTGACAACCTCAGGACTGGATGCCAGCGGTAATTCTTCTTCTCTTGCTTCGCCCAACCCCTCAGCCGTGTCTGTGGCCGAGGATGGGAAGTCTGTGTGATTGGTGTTGGGGGCATTTAGTGGTGGCCGATCCTTTGGCGTCCTCTGGGCGGAGAAGATTTTCTCTGAGAAACAGGCAGCAGAATACATCATCCTGGGCTCTGTGACGTAGGAGGAGAACCGCTGGGGAGGGACGATATTCCTCCTGGACCTCCCAGCCTCGCTGCTCCTCCTCACCACCACCACCTTGCTGCTGCTGCCTGGCTGGGACCTCTTGCCTCTCCTGGTTATGCAGGGGTGGGAAGGGCTATTCCTGGCTGACACTCTGCTACTGTCCTTGCTGCAGCCTGCTGTTTCTGCTGTCTCCTCCTCTTCCTCTCTACTCCTCTCAGGAAGACCACTGCCATGGTCACAGGTGCTGCTGGTACTACCTGGTGACTCCTCCTCTCTCCTCCTCTTCTCAGGGAGGTCATTCCTACTGCTGTCCTGACAGGTGATGTTCCAGCTCTCTGGTTTGTGTTGGTCCTCCTGCGGGTGACTCTGTTGTGTAGAGGAGAGGACTGGGGGTTTCTCCATCTCCTCCTTCAGGCCGACTCTATCCTTCGTAACTCTCACTGGACCTGCCTCCTCTGCTGTCACCTCCGTCGCTCCCTCCTTCTCTGACACTCTCTCTGTCTCTGCTGTCACCCTCTCCGTCTCTCCCTCCTTCACCCTCTCCGTCTCTCCCTCCTTCATCCTCTCCGTCTCTCCCTCCTTCACCCTACCGGTCTCTCCCTCCTTCTCCGTCTCTCCCTCCTTCACCCTACCCGTCTCTCCCTCCTTCACCCTCTCCGTCTCTCCCTCCTTCATCCTCTCCGTCTCTCCCTCCTTCACCCTACCGGTCTCTCCCTCCTTCACCGTCTCTCCCTCCTTCACCCTACCCGTCTCTCCCTCCTTCACCGTCTCTCCCTCCTTCACCCTACCGGTCTCTCCCTCCTTCTCCGTGATTCTGTCCATCTCTGCTGTAACAGGGGTTGGTTCAGGTGAGGAGCAGGTAGAAAAGGGCTTGGCACTGCGGCTCTTGTTCTTCCCTAGCGACAGCCTCCTGCCCAGCGATTGGTTCAGCCTGGCCAGCTCCCGTTTGATTAGCACGGTCTGGCGCCGGGTGGACGACTGGTCGGGCAAAGTCGTCATGGCAGCCAGGGCCTCCTGTCGCCGTCGGGAACGCGTCCGAGGTGGCTGGCTCTCGTTGTTGTCATGGTGATGCAACATGTCGTTTAGGCTGTAGTCGCTGCCGCCACCCGTGTTCAGAACGGTGGTGATGATCTCACTCAGGTGGGCGTCGGCCTGGGACTCTGCTATGTGCTGATTGGCCGAGGTCGTCAGGTGGGGATCCTTCTCTAGGTTGTGATTGGCTAAGGCAGAGCTGAGGTGGGGATCCTTCTCCTGGGGTCTGATTGTCTTTAGTTTGTCACTGAATCGCTCCACCAGGTCCTGCTGCTCCCTGTCCTCGCCCACCTCCCCACCACACCCAGCCTCCTCCTCTTTTTCCCCCTCCTGCTGCTGCTGCAGAAGAGAGGGAGGCTTGTCTTCCTCCTTTCCGTCCATGTCTGAGGGGATGGGGGAGAGAGGGGGAGGAGAGGGGGTGCGGGATGGCTCTCTCTTGAGGACAGGGCACTCGCTTCCTCCTCCCTCTCTTCTTCCTCCTCCTCCGTCTCTTCCTCCTCCTCCTCCTCCCTGGGCTGTGTGTCTGACCGGGGCCAGGTAGGTTTGTTCTGAGCAGCAGGAGGCGCAGGGCTGGGGGTGAGGGTGGGGGTTGGAGCAGGGCTGGGGGTGAGGGTGGGGGTTGGAGCAGGGCTGGGGGTGAGAGCAACAGACAGAGGCCACGGGACAGACCGACGGGTTAGGGTACAGAGCGGAGGATGAAAGAGAAGGGGAGGAGGTGAAAGTGCAGAGAGAAGAAGACGAGCGAACCCCTGCGGTAATGTGTCCCAGGGATAGGCTCTGGCAGGACAGGCAGTGGAGGCTCTGAAGACAGAAACAGACAGGAGGCAGCCTGCAGCGCTGCACACAGCAACAGCCTGGACCGCCTGGTGGTTTCCAGTCAGTCTGCTGACGAGTGGCTCCGGTGGCACTACGGCTCCAACAGTCAGTAAAAGGAGGAGGAGAGGAAGTGTCGTCCTGTTGTTTGGCCACCAGGTGGCAGCAGAGAGGGTCTGGGGGCGGGACGAGACGGCGATGTGCGTCCCTGTAGGCCAATGATAGACGGTGCTGCTGGTGGGCGAGCCTCAGGATTCGCTGGAGCAGAGAGCGATGGGCGGGGCATAAAGAGGAGCGGACCGCCTCCAGAGCAGAGCTCCTCCCACTTGGGGCATCGGGCATCCCAGCATCCTCTGCTTCCCTCTGGGGCTCATCCGTAACCGTGGGCAACAGGGAGCTAGAGATAGACAGGGGATAGGAAAAAATCTTTATTTAATTAAAAAAGGAAACACTTCATTAAATTCACAAACTAAACCGTAGGACTCATTCATATAAAGATTCATAAACACCACAGAAACAACGACCAGAAGTCTGTCTGTTCAACAGAACCGGTTTATTAATGAAGGCAGAGAAGGATTATACCAACGCAGAACAAACGGTCAACAACACTAACCCACCAGAACATGGGGTCAACAACACTAACCCACCAGAACATGGGGTCAACAACACTAACCCACCAGAACAGACGGTCAACAACACTAACCCACCAGAACAGACGGTCAACAACGCTAACCCACCAGAACAGACGGTCAACAACACTAACCCACCAGAACAGACGGTCAACAACACTAACCCACCAGAACAGACGGTCAACAACACTAACCCACCAGAACAGACGGTCAACAACACTAACCCACCAGAACAGACGGTCAACAACACTAACCCACCAGAACAGACGGTCAACAACGCTAACCCACCAGAACAGACGGTCAACAACGCTAACCCACCAGAACAGACGGTCAACAACGCTAACCCACCAGAACAGACGGTCAACAACGCATACATTCGAAAACATAATGTTAAATTTCACTGCTATGCGGACGACACACAGCTGTACATTTCAATGAAACATGGTGAAGCCCCAAAATTGCCCTCGCTAGAAGCCTGTGTTTCAGACATAAGGAAGTGGATGGCTGCAAATTTTCTACTTTTAAACTCGGACAAAACAGAGATGCTTGTCCTAGGTCCCAAGAAACAAAGAGATCTTCTGTTGAATCTGACAATTAATCTGGATGGTTGTACAGTCGTCTCAAATAAAACTGTGAAGGACCTCGGCGTTACTCTGGACCCTGATCTCTCCTTTGAAGAACATATCAAGACTGCTTCAAGGACAGCTTTTTTCCATCTACGTAACATTGCAAAAATCAGAAACTTTCTGTCCAAAATGACGCAGAAAAATTAATCCATGCTTTTGTTACTTCTAGGCTCGACTACTGCAATGCTCTACTTTCCGGCTACCCGGATAAAGCACTAAACAAACTTCAGTTAGTGCTAAATACGGCTGCTAGAATCCTGACTAGAACCAAAAAATTTGATCATATTACTCCAGTGCTAGCCTCCCTACACTGGCTTCCTGTTAAGGCAAGGGCTGATTTCAAGGTTTTACTGCTAACCTACAAAGCATTACATGGGCTTGCTCCTACCTATCTTTCCGATTTGGTCCTGCCGTACATACCTACACGTACGCTACGGTCACAAGACGCAGGCCTCCTAATTGTCCCTAGAATTTCTAAGCAAACGGCTGGAGGTAGGGCTTTCTCCTATAGAGCTCCATTTTTATGGAATGGTCTGCCTACCCATGTGAGAGACGCAGACTCAGTCTCAACCTTTAAGTCTTTACTGAAGACTTATCTCTTCAGTAGATCCTATGATTAAGTATAGTCTGGCCCAGGAGTGTGAAGGTGAACGGAAAGGCTGGAGCAACGAACCGCCCTTGCTGTCTCTGCCTTGTCGGTTCCCCTCTTCCCACTGGGATTCTCTGCCTCTAACCCTTTTACAGGGGCTGAGTCACTGACTTACTGGTGTTCTTCCATGCCGTCCATGGGAGGGGTGCGTCACTTGAGTAGGTTGAGCCACTGACGTGGTCTTCCTGTCTGGGTTGGCGCCCCCCCCTTGGGTTGTGCCGTGGCGGACATCTTTGTGGGCTTTACTCGGCCTTGTCTTCGGACGGTAAGTTGGTGGTTGTAGATATCCCTCTAGTGGTGTGGGGGCTGTGCTTTGGCAAAGTGGGTGGGGTTATATCCTGCCTGTTTGGCCCTGTCCGGGGGCATCATCGGATGGGGCCACAGTGTCTTCTGATCCCTCCTGTCTCAGCCTCCAGTATTTATGCTGCAGTAGTTTATGTGTCGGGGGGCTAGGGTCAGTCTGTTACATCTGGAGTATTCTCTTGTCTTATCCGGTGTCCTGTGTGAATGTAAATATGCTCTCTCTAATTCTCTCTTTCTCTCTTTCTTTCTTTCTCTCGGAGGACCTGAGCCCTAGGACCATGCCTCAGGACTACCTGGCATGATGACTCCTTGCTGTCCCCAGTCCACCTGGCCATGCTGCTGCTCCAGTTTCAACTGTTCTGCCTGCGGCTACGGAACCCTGACCTGTTCACCGGACGTGCTTGTTGCACCCTCGACAATTACTATGATTATTATTATTTGACCATGCTGGTCATTTACGAACATTTTAACATCTTTACCATGTTCTGTTATAATATCCACCCGGCACAGCCAGAAGAGGACTGGCCACCCCTCATAGCCTGGTTCCTCTCTAGGTTTCTTCCTAGGTTTTTGGCCTTTCTCAGGAGTTTTTCCTAGGGAGTTTTTCCCAGCCACCGTGCTTCTTTCACATGCATTGCTTGCTGTTTGGGGTTTTAGGCTGGGTTTCTGTACAGCACTTTGAGATTTCAGCTGATGTACGAAGGGCTATATAAATAAATTTGATTTGATTTACAGCAGCACTGGTACCAGGCAGTATTAGCTAACTAGCTACGTTTGCTCTGACTCCGAGAACATTTAGCAAGCTAGCTAACTAGCGATTAGCCGCTCATCTAGCAGCGCTGGTACCAGGCAGTATTAGCTAACTAGCTACGTTTGCTCTGACTCCGAGAACATTTAGCAAACTAGCTAACTAGCGATTAACAATCATTATTTTTTTCAGCAACACCTTGCTAAGAAAAGGCAAACAGTAGTTTTCAGAACAGTAAGATATACAAACGAATAGAGAGCAACTGCTTGAGTAACACTTGAGTAACAGGCTTGGTGTGGTTAGTGGCATGCAGGAGAGGGAGGAACGATTTGACTCAAGAAGCAGACGAGTTTTACTACAAAATAAAACGGACATTATACACGTCGGAGTTGCGTGTTACATTTAACAAACCGAAACACTGAAATAACGTTACAGAAGGTAAAGTGAAAACTCTAAACCCCACTCGTGCATCAATACCGGTATGTAGTAAAACACGGTATACCAGCCCAGCCCTGGGCTAGACAGTATTTCAACAGGATACTTTGGGGATGTCAGCGTTAGTTATCTACTACCCCAGAGTCAGATGACCGTGTGGATACCATTTTTATGTCCCCGAGTCCAATATGAAGAAAATTAAGAGGTACTTTTCTGAGCCAATGCTAACTTGCGTTAGCGCAATGACTGGAAGTATATGGGAACAGCTAGCATTCTAGTAGGTGTAATGACTGGACGTCTATGATCTAACCCTGGTAGTCACATCTAACCCTGGTAGTCACATCTAACCCTGGCAGTCACATCTAACCCTGGCAGTCACATCTAACCCTGGTAGTCACATCTAACCGTGGTGGTCACATCTAACCCTGGCAGTCACATCTAACCCTGGTGGTCACATCTAACCGTGGTGGTCACATCTAACCCTGGTGGTCACATCCAACCCTGGTGGTCACATCTAACCCTGGTGGTCACATCTAACCCTGGCAGTCACATCTAACCCTGGTGGTCACATCTAACCGTGGTATTCACATCTAACCCTGGTGGTCACATCTAACCCTGGTGGTCACATCTAACCCTGGTAGTCACATCTAACCCTGGTGGTCACATCCAACCCTGGTGGTCACATCTAACCCTGGTAGTCACATCTAACCGTGGTGGTCACATCTAACCGTGGTGGTCACATCTAACCCTGGTGGTCACATCTAACCCTGGTGGTCACATCTAACCGTGGTGGTCACATCTAACCCTGGTGGTCACATCTAACCCTGGTGGTCACATCTAACCCTGGTGGTCACATCCAACCCTGGTGGTCACATCTAACCCTGGTATTCACATCTAACCCTGGTAGTCACATCTAACCGTGGTGGTCACATCTAACCGTGGTGGTCACATCTAACCCTGGTGGTCACATCCAACCCTGGTGGTCACATCTAACCCTGGCAGTCACATCTAACCCTGGTAGTCACATCTAACCCTGGCAGTCACATCTAACCCTGGTAGTCACATCTAACCCTGGTAGTCACATCTAACCCTAACCCTGGTGGTCACATCTAACCCTGGTATTCACATCTAACCCTGGTGGTCACATCTAACCCTGGTGGTCACATCTAACCCTGGTGGTCACATCTAACCCTGGTGGTCACATCTAACCCTGGTGGTCACATCTAACCCTGGAGGTAACATCTAACCCTGGTGGTCACATCTAACCCTGGTAGTCACATCTAACCCTGGTGGTCACATCTAACCCTGGTAGTCACATCTAACCCTGGTAGTCACATCTAACCCTGGTAGTCATATCTAACCCTGGTATTCACATCTAACCCTGGTGGTCACATCTAACCCTGGCAGTCACATCTAACCCTGGTGGTCACATCTAACCGTGGTGGTCACATCTAACCCTGGTGGTCACATCCAACCCTGGTGGTCACATCTAACCCTGGTAGTCACATCTAACCCTGGTGGTCACATCTAACCCTGGTGGTCACATCCAACCCTGGTGGTCACATCCAACCCTGGTGGTCACATCTAACCCTGGCAGTCACATCTAACCCTGGTCGTCACATCTAACCCTGGTAGTCACATTTAACCCTAACCCTGGTAGTCACATCTAACCCTGGTAGTCACATCTAACCCTGGTATTCACATCTAACCCTGGTAGTCACATCTAACCCTGGTATTCACATCTAACCCTGGTAGTCACATCTAACCCTGGTAGTCACATTTAACCCTAACCCTGGTAGTCACATCTAACCCTGGTAGTCACATCTAACCCTGGTAGTCACATCTAACCCTGGTATTCACATCTAACCCTGGTGGTCACATCTAACCCTGGTGGTCACATCTAACCCTGGTAGTCACATCTAACCCTGGTGGTCACATCTAACCCTGGTAGTCACATCTAACCCTGGTATTCACATCTAACCCTGGTGGTCACATCTAACCCTGGTGGTCACATCTAACCCTGGTGGTCACATCTAACCCTGGTATTCACATCTAACCCTGGTGGTCACATCTAACCCTGGTGGTCACATCTAACCCTGGTATTCACATCTAACCCTGGTATTCACATCTAACCCTGGTGGTCACATCTAACCCTGGTAGTCACATCTAACCCTGGTGGTCACATCTAACCCTGGTATTCACATCTAACCCTGGTGGTCACATCTAACCCTGGTGGTCACATCTAACCCTGGTATTCACATCTAACCCTGGTGGTCACATCTAACCCTGGTGGTCACATCTAACCCTGGTATTCACATCTAACCCTGGTGGTCACATCTAACCCTGGTAGTCACATCTAACCCTGGCGGTCACATCTAACCCTGGCATTCACATCTAACCCTGGTATTCACATCTAACCCTGGTGGTCACATCTAACCCTGGTGGTCACATCTAACCCTGGTATTCACATCTAACCCTGGTAG
Source organism: Salmo trutta (assembly GCF_901001165.1). Taxonomy (NCBI): domain Eukaryota; kingdom Metazoa; phylum Chordata; class Actinopteri; order Salmoniformes; family Salmonidae; genus Salmo; species Salmo trutta. The sequence continues at coordinate 24,020 of NW_021822775.1, read as the reverse complement.
TCATATCTAACCCTGGTATTCACATCTAACCCTGGTATTCACATCTAACCCTGGTGGTCACATCTAACCCTGGTGGTCACATCTAACCCTGGTGGTCACATCTAACCCTGGTAGTCATATCATTTATATCAAGGCTATTGAACCCTAGACCGAGAGGTCAGCAGTACCGCGGACTGTGATCATCCACTATGGGCCGTTTCCCAGACAACCCAGACTAGGAGATACCTGCCCTATGACTAGGTCCAGTACAGTGGACTCTCTGGCCCAATCAGTGACAAATTAACTACCAGGTAGACATGACAACCAGCTGACCCGAAGATTAGATTTAAAATAACACCTGACGTGTAGCGAAGAATGCCGTTCTTGTTTTATAGTCCACAATATTTCTGGGTAATATAACCTGGTCTGCATGGACTGGCTTGTGATTAACATCAAACCTGGGGACAATATGACACATAGGTCAAATACCTGGAGGTGTGCTTGATTTACCTCGATTAGGAAACAAATGGACCAGAAGTCCAGAAATCTACAAACTCCGCATGTCAAGCGAAACCAAAACCAAGCGCACCAAGTATTTATGAAAGCTGTATCGGACCAAGATCTACAAAACATTCTCCTGTTCTGCAGGAGGTCGAGGTTGAGAGGAGGTCAAGTGTTGTCGGTTCCAGACTCTAACGTTCTGTAGTCTAGAACCTCCCCGAGTCCGGTGGAACCGGCAGAGTCCAGCGGTTGCCGCGTGGTCGTCGTCGTGACGATGACGGGCCTCCTCTTCTTGGGCGGTATCTTGAGGGTTCCGTTGCGCTCTTTGACCTTGTACTCCAGCGTGCTGTGAGGTATCCCATAAACCACCTGGGCCTTGGAAACGCTCATCCCGCCCCCCGTCACCATGGCGATAGCCTCCTCTAGCAGGTCGTGGTCGTACTGCCGGTAGCGCCCGCGCTTCTTCCTGGATTGCTTGTTCTCCCCGCTACGCTCCGCCCCTTCCTCGGGATCGTCCAATGAGGAGCAGCGGTGGTGGGCGGGGCAGCGGGGTGAGAGGTCAGGTAGGTCGAGGGAAGGCAGGAGGGCGCGGTGAAGTCTCAGCGGAGATGAAGAGGTAGCAGCAATATTAGTGGTGGTGGTGGTGTTATGGTGTGGTGGGGGGTGGTAGTGCAGGGCCTCAGCCAGGCTGCAAGGCTCAGGGAGAAGGAGAGCTGGTCTGGAGCGCGATTTGACCTGGGGGATATGGAGGTAGAGATCCTCTCTGAGCTGGGGGGGTAGAGACCGGGACAAAGCCCTCTGCAGGACACGCTGGGTCAGACAGGACGAAGAGGAGGGAAGGAAGAACGTCTCTCCGTTCTCCTTCCTCGCTCCCAGCTCCGCCCAGGCCGCCACCCTCTGCAGCACCAGCCGCACCTCCTCGCCGCGCGCCGACGACATCACATCCCGTGAGGTCACATCCTCCCGCTGTATGGGGCCCAGGGCCTCTAGCTGTGAGCGCAGGATTCCAGGGGGGATCCCGTAGAGAAGAGCAGCTCTGTTCTCCTGAAGACGACCAGACCTCACGTCTCTCAGAGCCTTGGACAGCAGCCCCTCAGACAGCTCACTGGACCTCTGGGCGTGGTGTTCCTCGGTCTGGTACGACCCGGTCCTGGCTGCTCCCCAACGCTGCTGCTGCTGCCTCCTAGTGGGGGGAGGACCAAACACCACCGTCAGGATCAGGGAAGGGGTGAGGGAGGCGAGGGGAGGAGGGGCGATTCCTTTATGTCGTGTCGGTAACATCACTGCCACGGTCTGTCATGAGCTGACATCATCTGTGACGGCATTGTCTGTGACATCATCTCTGTGCGTCTGTCATATGAAGAGAGGGAGTGACATCATCTCTGTGCGTCTGTCATATGAAGAAAGGGCGTGACATCATCTCTGCGCGACTGTCATATGAAGAAAGGGCGTGACATCATCTCTGCGCGACTGTCATATGAAGAAAGGGCGTGACATCATCTCTGTGCGTCTTGTCATATGAAGAGAGGTTTGCAGTGCAGTTGATCACTGTCCAGTGTTTTGGTTAAAGGATCGACAACGTTATTAGAAACAGGAACAATCCAGTCTGAGAAGTTACTCTGTCCCTGTCCCTGTCCCTGTCCCTGTCCCTGTCCCTGTCTCTGTCCCTGTCTCTGTCCCTGTCTCTGTCTCTGTCTCATTCCCTGTCCCTGTCCCTGTCTCTGTCCCTGTCTCTGTCCCTGTCCCTGTCTCTGTCCCTGTCTCTGTCCCTGTCTCTGTCCCTGTCCCTGTCTCTCTCACCCCCCACAGTAACTAGTTCCACTCAAGTGATAAAAGAGTGAACCCCTTCACATAGCAACAACACACAGGGACACACAGCCACCCAGCCAGCCAGCCAGCCAGCCAGCCACCCAGCCAGACAGCCACCCAGCCAGCCAGACAGACAGCCAGCCACCCAGCCAGCCAGCCACCCAGCCAGCCAGCCACCCACCCAGCCAGCCAGCCACCCACCCAGCCAGCCAGCCAGACACCCAGCCAGCCAGCCACCCACCCAGCCAGCCAGACAGACAGACAGACAGACAGCCAGACAGCCAGCCAGCCACCCAGCCAGCCAGACAGACAGCCAGCCAGCCAGCCAGCCCTAGATAGACTGATACAGACCACCTAACACTGTCCCCACTACACCCACCCCTAGACAGACTACTGATACAGACCACCTAACACTGTCCCCACTACACCCACCCCTAGACAGACTGATACAGACCACCTAACACTGTCCCCACTACACCCACCCTAGACAGACTACTGATACAGACCACCTAACACTGTCCCCACTACACCCACCCCTAGACAGGACTGATACAGACCACCTAACACTGTCCCCACTACACCCACCCTAGACAGACTACTGATACAGACCACCTAACACTGTCCCCACTACACCCACCCCTAGACAGACTGATACAGACCACCTAACACTGTCCCCACTACACCCACCCCCTAGACAGACTACTGATACAGACCACCTAACACTGTCCCCACTACACCCACCCCTAGACAGACTGATACAGACCACCTAACACTGTCCCCACTACACCCATCCCTAGACAGACTACTGATACAGACCACCTAACACTGTCCCCACTACACCCACCCCTAGACAGACTGATACAGACCACCTAACACTGTCCCCACTACACCCACCCCTAGACAGACTACTGATACAGACCACCTAACACTGTCCCCACTACACCCCACCCCAAGACAGACTACTGATACAGACCACCTAACACTGTCCCCACTACACCCACCCCTAGACAGACTGATACAGACCACCTAACACTGTACCCACTACACCCACCCCTAGACAGACTGATACAGACCACCTAACACTGTCCCCACTACACCCACCGCTAGACAGACTACTGATACAGACCACCTAACACTGTCCCCACTACACCCACCCCTAGACAGACTGATACAGACCACCTAACACTGTCCCCACTACACACCCACCCCTAGACAGACTGATACAGACCACCTAACACTGTCCCCACTACACCCACCCCTAGACAGACTACTGATACAGACCACCTAACACTGTCCCCACTACACCCACCCCTAGACAGACTACTGATACAGACCACCTAACACTGTCCCCACTCAACACCCACCCCTAGACAGACTACTGGATACAGACCAACTAACACTGTTCCCCACTACACCCCACCCCTAGACAGACTGATAAAGACCACCTAACACTGTCCCCACTACACCCACCCCTAGAAAGACTGATACTGACCACCTAACACTGTCCCCCACTACACCCACCCCCTAGACAGACTACTGATACAGACCACCTAACACTGTCCCCACTACACCCCACCCTAGACAGACTGATACAGGACCACCTAACACTGTCCCCACTACACCCACCCCTAGACAGACTGATACAGACCACCTAACACTGTCCCCCACTACACCCACCCCTAGACAGACTGATACAGACCACCTAACACTGTCCCCCACTACACCCACCCCTAGACAGACTACTGATACAGACCACCTAACAATGTCCCCACTACACCCACCCCATAGACAGACTACAGATACAGACCACCTAACACTGTCCCCACTACACCCACCCCTAGACAGACTGATAAGACACACCTACAAACAACTGTCCCCCACCTACAAAACACACCCACCCTAGACAGACTGATACAGACCACCTAACACTGTCCCCACTACACCCACCCTAGAACAGACTGATACAGACCACCTAACACTGTCCCCACTACACCCCACCCCTAGACAGACTGATACAGACCACCTAACACTGTCCCCACTACACCCACCCCTAGACAGACTACTGATACAGACCACCTAACACTGTCCCCCACTACACCCACCCCTAGACAGACTACTGATACAGACCACCTAACACTGTCCCCACTACACCCCACCCCTAGACAGATACTGATACAGACCAACCTAACACTGTCCCCACTACACCCCACCCCTAGACAGACTACTGATACAGACCACCTAACACTGTCCCCACTACACCCACCCCTAGACAGACTACTGATACAGACCACCTAACACTGTCCCCACTACACCCACCCCTAGACAGACTACTGATACAGACCACCTAACACTGTCCCCACTACCCCCCACCCCTAGACAGACTACTGATACAGACCACCTAACACTGTCCCCCACTACACCCACCCCTAGACAGAATACTGATTACAGACCACCTAACACTGTCCCCACTACACCCACCCCTAGACAGACTACTGATACAGACCACCTAACACTGTCCCCACTACACCCACCCCTAGACAGACTACTGATACAGACCACCCTAACACTGTCCCCACTACACCCACCCCTAGACAGACTACTGATACAGACCACCTAAACACTGTCCCCACCACACCCCCCCCTAGACAGACCTGATACAGACCACCTAACACTGTCCCCACTACACCCACCCCTAGACAGACTGATACAGACCACCTAACACTGTCCCACTACACCCACCCCTAGACAGACTACTGATACAGACCACCTAACACTGTCCCCACTACACCCACCCTAGACAGACTGATACAGACCACCTAACACTGTCCCCACTACACCCACCCCTAGACAGACTGATACAGACCACTAACACTGCCACTACACCCACCCCTAGACAGACTGATACAGACCACCTAACACTGTCCCCACTACACCCACCCCAAGACAGATACTGGTACAGACCACCTAACACTGTCCCACTACACCCACCCTAGACAGACTGATACAGCCACCTAACACTGTCCCCACTACACCCACCCCTAGACAGATGATACAGACCACCTAACACTGTCCCCACTACACCCACCCCAAGACAGACTGGTACAGACCACCTAACACTGTCCCCACTACACCCACCCCTAGACAGATGATACAGACCACCTAAACACTGTCCCCACTACACCACCCTAGACAGACTGATACAGACCACTAAACACGTCCCCACTACACCCACCCCTAGACAGACTGATACAGACCACCTAACACTGTCCCCCACTACACCCACCCCTAGACAGACTATGATACAGACCACCAACACTGTCCCCACTACACCCCAACCTAGACAGACTGATACAGACCACCTAAAACTGTCCCACTACACCCACCCCTAGACAGACTGATACAGACCACTAACACTGTCCCCACTACACCCACCCTAGACAGACTACCTGATACAGACCACCTAACACTGTCCCCACTACCACCCACCCCTAGACAGACTACTGATACAGACCGCCTAACACTGTCCCCACTACACCCAACCCTAGACAGACTGATACAGACCACCTAACACTGTCCCCACTACACCCACCCCTAGACAGACTACTGATACAGACCACCTAACACTGTCCCCACTACACCCACCCCTAGACAGACTGATACAGACCACCTAACACTGTCCCCACTACACCCACCCCTAGACAGACTGATACAGACCACCTAACACTGTCCCCACTACACCCACCCCTAGACAGACTACTGATACAGACCACCTAACACTGTCCCCACTACAACCACCCCCTAGACAGACTACTGATACAGACCACCTAACACTGTCCCCACTACACCCACCCCTAGACAGACTACTGATACAGACCACCTAACACTGTCCCCACTACACCCACCCCTAGACAGACTACTGATACAGACCACCTAACACTGTCCCCACTACACCCACCCCTAGACAGACTGATACAGACCACCTAACACTGTCCCCACTACACCCACCCCTAGACAGACTGATACAGACCACCTAACACTGTCCCACTACACCCACCCCTAGACAGACTGATACAGACCACCTAACACTGTCCCACTACACCCACCCCTAGACAGACTGATACAGACCACCTAACACTGTCCCCACTACACCCACCCCAAGACAGACTACTGGTACAGACCACCTAACACTGTCCCCACTACACCCACCCCTAGACAGACTGATACAGACCACCTAACACTGTCCCCACTACACCCACCCCTAGACAGACTGATACAGACCACCTAACACTGTCCCCACTACACCCACCCCAAGACAGACTACTGGTACAGACCACCTAACACTGTCCCCACTACACCCACCCCTAGACAGACTGATACAGACCACCTAACACTGTCCCCACTACACCCACCCCTAGACAGACTACTGATACAGACCACCTAACACTGTCCCCACTACACCCACCCCTAGACAGACTACTGATACAGACCACCCTAACACTGTCCCCACTACACCCCACCCCTAGACAGACTGATACAGACCACCTAACACTGTCCCCCACTACACCCACCCTAGACAGACTGATACAGACCACCTAACACTGTCCCCACTACACCCACCCCTAGACAGACTACTGATACAGACCACCTAACACTGTCCCCACTACACCCACCCCTAGACAGACTACTGATACAGACCGCCTAACACTGTCCCCACTACACCCAACCCTAGACAGACTGATACAGACCACCTAACACTGTCCCCACTACACCCACCCCTAGACAGACTACTGATACAGACCACCTAACACTGTCCCCACTACACCCACCCCTAGACAGACTGATACAGACCACCTAACACTGTCCCCACTACACCCACCCCTAGACAGACTGATACAGACCACTAACACTGTCCCCACTACACCCACCCCTAGACAGACTGATACAGACCACCTAACACTGTCCCCACTACACCCACCCCTAGACAGACTGATACAGACCACCTAACACTGTCCCCACTACACCCACCCCTAGACAGACTGATACAGACCACCTAACACTGTCCCCACTACACCCACTCCTAGACAGACTACTGATACAGACCACCTAACACTGTCCCCACTACACCCACCCCTAGACAGACTGATACAGACCACCTAACACTGTCCCCACTACACCCACCCCTAGACAGACTGATACAGACCACCTAACACTGTCCCCACTACACCCACCCCTAGACAGACTACTGATACAGACCACCTAACACTGTCCCCACTACACCCACCCCTAGACAGACTGATACAGACCACCTAACACTGTCCCCACTACACCCACCCCTAGACAGACTACTGATACAGACCACCTAACACTGTCCCCACTACACCCACCCCTAGACAGACTGATACAGACCACCTAACACTGTCCCCACTACACCCACCCCTAGACAGACTGATACAGACCGCCTAACACTGTCCCCACTACACCCACCCCTAGACAGACTACTGATACAGACCACCTAACACTGTCCCCACTACACCCACCCCTAGACAGACTGATACAGACCACCTAACACTGTCCCCACTACACCCACCCCTAGACAGACTACTGATACAGACCACCTAACACTGTCCCCACTACACCCACCCCTAGACAGACTACTGATACAGACCACCTAACACTGTCCCCACTACACCCACCCCTAGACAGACTGATACAGACCACCTAACACTGTCCCCACTACACCACCCCTAGACAGACTGATACAGACCACCTAACACTGTCCCCACTACACCCACCCCTAGACAGACTACTGATACAGACCACCTAACCCTGTCCCCACTACACCCACCCCTAGACAGACTGATACAGACCACCTAACACTGTCCCCACTACACCCACCCCTAGACAGACTGATACAGACCACCTAACACTGTCCCCACTACACCCACCCCTAGACAGACTGATACAGACCACCTAACACTGTCCCCACTACACCCACCCCTAGACAGACTACTGATACAGACCACCTAACACTGTCCCCACTACACCCACCCCTAGACAGACTACTGATACAGACCACCTAACACTGTCCCCACTACACCCACCCCTAGACAGACTACTGATACAGACCACCTAACACTGTCCCCACTACACCCACCCCTAGACAGACTGATACAGACCACCTAACACTGTCCCCACTACTCTGAATTATGTCGTGTTTTTACCGTACAAGCGAAATAGTACGGTACTTAAAAGTGAAGTATTGTATTGTCAAGTAACGACGGCATCTATTGGCTATGCATATTTAGTAGCGTGCTAGTATGGACCAATGAGAGGAGAGACACTCACCCTGAGGCTTTGTGATTGGTGGGTGATGTGGAGTATGGACCAATGAGAGGAGAGACACTCACCCTGAGGCTTTGTGATTGGTGGGTGATGTGGAGGCCGAGCTTGCAGAGTTCCGCTTGGAGAGGTCGAGCACAGTGTCAGCTACTGGAGGGGGAATCACACAACTAGTCAGAGGTCAGACAACTAGTCAGACAACTAGTCAGAGGTCAGACAACTAGTCAGACAACTAGTCAGACAACTAGTCAGACAACTAGTCAGACAACTAGTCAAAGGTCAGACAACTAGTCAGACAACTAGTCAGAGGTCAGACAACTAGTCAGACAACTAGTCAGAGGTCAGTCAACTAGTCAGAGGTCAGACAACTAGTCAGACAGAGGTCAGACAACTAGTTAGAAATGTGTTGGTTCTAGGTCCTGTTGGGTTCTCTACCTGGTATTGGTTCTAGGTCCTGTTGGTTTCTATACCTGGTATTAGTTCTAAGTCCTGTTGGTTTCTATACCTGGTATTAGTTCTAAGTCCTGTCGGGTTCTCCACCTGGTATTTGTTCTAAGTCCTGTTGGGTTCCCTACCTGGTATTGGTTCTAAGTCCTGTCGGGTTCTCTACCTGGTATTGGTTCTAAGTCCTGTCGGGTTCTCTACCTGGTATTGGTTCTAAGTCCTGTTGCGTTCTCCACCTGGTATTGGTTCTAGGTCCTGTTGGGTTCTCTACCTGGTGTGGTTCTAGGTCCTGTTGGGTTCCCTACCTGATATTGGTTCTAAGTCCTGTCGGGTTCTCTACCTGGTATTGGTTCTAAGTCCTGTTGGGTTCCCTACCTGGTATTGGTTCTAAGTCCTGTCGGGTTCTCTACCTGGTATTGGTTCTAGGTCCTGTTGGGTTCCCTACCTGGTATTGGTTCTAGGTCCTGTTGGGTTCTCTACCTGGTATTGGTTCTAGGTCCTGTTGGGTTCTCTACCTGGTATTGGTTCTAGGTCCTGTTGGGTTCTCTACCTGGTATTGGTTCTAAGTCCTGTCGGGTTCTCTACCTGGTATTGGTTCTAGGTCCTGTTGGGTTCTCTACCTGGTATTGGTTCTAAGTCCTGTCGGGTTCTCTAGCCGGTATTGGTTCTAAGTCCTGTCGGGTTCTCTACCTGCTGTGGGTTCCTCCTCCTGGTTCCGTGTCACAGTGAGGTCTAGAGGCGTGTCGGTAGAGGTGGTGAGGCGCGTCTTGGAGGCGTACTCCGTAGCAAACTGCCGGACCATCCTCCTCATCAGCTCCTGGGCCACCAGAGGGACGTCGGGGTCCCCGCCGGACGCCAGCTCTGGCACGGACAGACAATCAATCAATCACCGTCTACGTACATTTCTCTAGCGTGTATAAAACCAGGTAGCTAACGATGCTACGTTAGCGTTGTTTAGCATTTAAGAGTGTAAATGCCAGGCGTTCGATGCTACGTTAGCGTTGTTAAGCATTAAGAGTGTAAATGCCAGGCGTTCGATGCTACGTTAGCGTTGTTAAGCATTAAGAGTGTAAATGCCAGGCATTCGATGCTACGTAGCGTTGTTAGCATTAAGAGTGTAAATGCCAGGCGTTCGATGCTACGTAGCGTTGTTAGCATTAAGAGTGTAAATGCCAGGCGTTCGATGCTACGTTAGCGTTGTTAAGCATTAAGAGTGTAAATGCCAGGCGTTCGATGCTACGTAGCGTTGTTTAGCATTTAAGAGTGTAAATGCCAGGCGTTCGATGCTACGTAGCGTTGTTTAGCATTAAGAGTGTAAATGCCAGGCGTTCGATGCTACATAGCGTTGTTAGTATTAAGAGTGTAAATGCCAGGCGTTCGATGCTACGTTAGCGTTGTTAAGCATTAAGAGTGTAAATGCCAGGCGTTCGATGCTACGTAGCGTTGTTTAGCATTTAAGAGTGTAAATGCCAGGCGTTCGATGCTACGTAGCGTTGTTAAGCATTAAGAGTGTAAATGCTACGTTAGCGTTGTTAAGCATTAAGAGTGTAAATGCCAGGCGTTCGATGCTACGTTAGCGTTGTTAAGCATTAAGAGTGTAAATGCCAGGCGTTCGATGCTACGTTAGCGTTGTTAAGCATTAAGAGTGTAAATGCCAGGCGTTCGATGCTACATAGCGTTGTTAAGCATTAAGAGTGTAAATGCCAGGCGTTCGATGCTACGTAGCGTTGTTAGCATTAAGAGTGTAAATGCCAGGCGTTCGATGCTACGTTAGCGTTGTTAGCATTTAAGAGTGTAAATGCCAGGCGTCGTCTCTGTTCTAGTTGGACTGGGGACTCACCCTTCTTATGGAACACGGCGTGAAGGAACCTGTGAGCTGATAGGCTGCTGTCTGAGAGGGAGGCGGCTTGGGAGGGCGTGTTGTCTGAGGGGGAGGGCAGGGGGGAGGCGGCCACCGGGACATGGTCCTGTTAGAGGAGGAAGAGACAATGACGTCGCTAACGCGTCATAACAAACCACACCAATGCTGTAGGGCGCGTTCCAGTGCCCGGACGGCGCAGACGCCTGCCAGATCCATAATATTTATGTATCAGCTAACCGCGTCATAAATCCGTGATGCAACGTCTGAGCAGCGGAACACAACCAACGTCGCCTGAATGACAACAGCTCCAAACATTCAGTGACTGACAGAGAAACTCAGTAAAGTTGATATAGTTGAACTAAACTGAAGCCGTTTCCGTGAGAGCTGGAACTAACTGAAGGCGTTTCCGTGAGAGCTGGAACTAACTGAAGGGGTTTCCGTGACAGCTGGAACTAACTGAAGGCGTTTCCGTGACAGCTGGAACTAACTGAAGCCGTTTCCGTGACAGCTGGAACTAACTGAAGCCGTTTCCGTGAGAGCTGGAACTAACTGAAGGGGTTTCCGTGACCGCTGGAACTAACTGAAGGCGCTTCCGTGAGAGCTGGAACTTAACTGAAGGCGTTTCCGTGACAGCTGGAACTAACTGAAGGTGTTTCCGTGACAGCTGGAACTAACTGAAGGCGTTTCCGTGACAGCTGGAACTAACTGAAGGCGTTTCCGTGACAGCTGGAACTAACTGAAGGCGTTTCCGTGACAGCTGGAACTAACTGAAGGCGTTTCCGTGACAGCTGGAACTAACTGAAGGTGTTTCCGTGACAGCTGGAACTAACTGAAGGCGTTTCCGTGACAGCTGGAACTAACTGAAGGCGTTTCCGTGAGAGCTGGAACTAACTGAAGGCGTTTCCGTGACAGCTGGAACTAACTGAAGCGTTTCCGTGACAGCTGGAACTAACTGAAGCGTTTCCGTGACAGCTGGAACTAACTGAAGCGTTTCCGTGAGAGCTGGAACTAACTGAAGGCGTCTCCGTGACAGCTGGAACTAAACTGAAGGTGTTTCCGTGACAGCTGGAACTAACGGAAGGCGTTTCCGTGACAGCTGGAAGTAAACTGAAGGTGTTTCCGTGACAGCTGGAACTAACGGAAGGCGTTTCCGTGACAGCTGGAACTAACGGAAGGCGTTTCCGTGACAGCTGAAAGTAAATCAAGACAGAAAATAGCAGTCCGTTTGTATCATGAAACTTACATTGATCAGCAGACTGCAGAAGGAACAACTGGCCTTCACTGCCCAGTCCTCAAGCTCCTCTGGTTCACAGTCTGGAAACACACACACACACACACACACACACACACACACACACACACACACACACACACACACACACACAATAAAGTCTCAGTCGCACCAACTGGGAGCAAACACGTGTAAACACACACACGATTACGTCAAAGACAAGACTCATGTATAACACAAAATACTTGTACGCAAATACACACACACACCACACACACACACACACACACACACACACACACACACACACACACACACACACACACACACACACCACACACACACACTGACACTCACCATCAAAAATATTGAGGTCTCTGAGTAGTAATGGGCCATAGATTCCCTCCAGGATGCTCTCGAACCCTGGAATACAAAGGAATACACTATCAACGACAGGTAGCCTAGTGGTTAGAGGAGGAGGCAGGTAGCCTAGTGGTTAGAGGAGGCAGGTAGCCTAGTGGTTAGAGGAGGAGGCAGGTAGCCTAGTGGTTAGAGGAGGAGGCAGGTAGCCTAGTGGTTAGAGGAGGAGGCAGGTAGCCTAGTGGTTAGAGGAGGAGGCAGGTAGCCTAGTGGTTAGAGGAGGCAGGTAGCCTAGTGGTTAGAGGAGGCAGGTAGCCTAGTGGTTAGAGGAGGAGGCAGGTAGCCTAGTGGTTAGAGGAGGAGGCAGGTAGCCTAGTGGTTAGAGGAGGAGGCAGGTAGCCTAGTGGTTAGAGGAGGCAGGTAGCCTAGTGGTTAGAGGAGGCAGGTAGCCTTGTGGTTAGAGGAGGAGGCAGGTAGCCTAGTGGTTAGAGGAGGAGGCAGGTAGCCTAGTGGTTAGAGGAGGAGGCAGGTAGCCTAGTGGTTAGAGGAGGAGGCAGGTAGCCTAGTGGTTAGAGGAGGAGGCAGGTAGCCTAGTGGTTAGAGGAGGAGACAGGTAGCCTAGTGGTCAGAGGAGGCAGGTAGCCTAGTGGTTAGAGGAGGCGGGTAGCCTAGTGGTTAGAGGGGAGGCAGGTAACCTAGCGGTTAGAGGAGGCAGGTAGCCTAGTGGTTAGAGGAGGAGGCAGGTAGCCTAGTGGTTAGAGGAGGCAGGTAGCCTAGTGGTTAGAGGAGGAGGCAGGTAGCCTAGTGGTTAGAGGCAGGTAGCCTAGTGGTTAGAGGAGGAGGCAGGTAGCCTAGTGGTTAGAGGAGGAGGCAGGTAGCCTAGTGGTTAGAGGAGGAGGCAGGTAGCCTAGTGGTTAGAGGAGGAGGCAGGTAGCCTAGTGGTTAGAGGAGGCAGGTAGCCTAGTGGTTAGAGGAGGCAGGTAGCCTAGTGGTTAGAGGAGGAGGCAGGTAGCCTAGTGGTTAGAGGAGGAGGCAGGTAGCCTAGTGGTTAGAGGAGGCAGGTAACCTAGTGGTTAGAGGAGGCAGGTAGCCTAGTGGTTAGAGGAGGAGGCAGGTAGCCTAGTGGTTAGAGGAGGCAGGTAGCCTAGTGGTTAGAGGAGGCAGGTAGCCTAGTGGTTAGAAGAGGAGGCAGGTAGCCTAGTGGTTAGAGGAGGCAGGTAGCCCAGTGGTTAGAGGAGGCAGGTAGCCTAGTGGTTAGAAGAGGAGGCAGGTAGCCTAGTGGTTAGAGGAGGAGGCAGGTAGCCTAGTGGTTAGAGGAGGAGGCAGGTAGCCTAGTGGTTAGAGGAGGCAGGTAGCCTAGTGGTTAGAGGAGGCAGGTAGCCTAGTGGTTAGAGGAGGCAGGTAGCCTAGTGGTTAGAGAGTTGGGCCAGTAACCGAAAGGTTGCTGGATCGAATCCCCAGAGCTGACAAGGTAAAAATCTGTCGTTCTGCCTCCTGAACAAGGCAGTTAAACCCCACTATTCCCCGGTAGGCCGTCATTATAAATAAGAATGTAGGACTGGTCCACCCCTCAGAGCCTGGTTCCTCTCTAGGTTTCTAATCTCCACCCCTCAGAGCCTGGTTCCTCTCTAGGTTTCTAATCTCCACCCCTCATAGCCTGGTTCCTCTCTAGGTTTCTAATCTCCACCCCTCAGAGCCTGGTTCCTCTCTAGGTTTCTAATCTCCACCCGGCACAGCCAGAAGAGGACTGGTCCACCCCTCAGAGCCTGGTTCCTCTCTAGGTTTCTAATCTCCACCCGGCACAGCCAGAAGAGGACTGGTCCACCCCTCAGAGCCTGGTTCCTCTCTAGGTTTCTTCCTAGGTTCTGGCCTTTCTAGGGAGTTTTTCCTAGCCACCGTGCTTCTACACCTGCATTGCTTGGTGTTTGGGGTTTTAGGCTGGGTTTCTGTACAGCACTTTGAGATATCAGCTGATGTAAGAAGGGCTTTATAAATACATTTGATTTGATTTGAACATTTCTTTAAATTGACAATTCTGTTAACTGTCTTGTGCAAGATTTAAATTGACACAAAACCTGTTAGCCTAAGGTGTCAGCTAGAGATAACGTGCAGGTGCATGCTGGGATTTGTAGTTTTGCATGATGTCTACTTTGATACTAATTAATTAGCATTGTAGAATCAGAGTAAATAGAGACTAATATATTGATAAAAGTCACCTTGTCGTAGAGAGATTTACACGGTTATCAAAACGTCACGTCAGGGTTAAACCGAAACAAAACACAGACCTTATTTGAAGTGTTTCTAAAATCCCCCTATGGGGAAAAAAACAAATGGTGGGGGAAAAAAAGATTGGAATCATTTCCCTGTTTGACCGCTAGGTTTTATGGGTATTATGACACCTCCACTGTGGGACTCTATAGTACCAACGTAAAGTAACATATCATACTAAATGGAGTGGATGTGTGTAAAAAAATAAATAATAATAATAATAATTCTAAATCAAAAGCAATCAACGGATAAGAACAGAACATTTAGAGCGAATGATTGGGCCGCGTCTCTGGCAACTGAACCAATAGAACGAACGACCAGCCGTCTTGGGTGGCAACCCTAGATTTGTGTTGGGTGTGATAGACTACATCCTGTTTGCTGAGTAGGGTGTTGGGGGCTATTTTGTAAATGACGTCGCCGAAGTCAAGGATCGGTAGGATAGTCAGTTTTACGAGGGTATGTTTGGCAGCATGAGTGAAGGATGCTTTGTTTGCGAAATAGGAAGACGATTCTAGATTTAACTTTGGATTGGAGATGATTGATGTGAGTCTGGAAGGAGAGTTTACAGTCTAACCAGACACCTAGGTATTTGTAGTTGTCCACATATTCTAAGTCAGAACCGTCCAGAGTAGTGATGCTGGACGGGCGGGCAGGTGTAGGCAGCGGTCGGTTGAAGAGCATGCATTTAGTTTTACTTGCATTTAAGAGCAGTTGGAGACCACGGAAGGAGAGTTGTATGGCATTGAAGCTCGTCTGGAGGGTTAGTTAACACAGTATCCAAAGAGGGGCCAGAAGTATACAGAATGGTGTCGTCTGCGTAGAGGTGGATCAGGGAATCACCAGCAGCAAGAGCGACATCATTGATATATACAGAGAAAAGAGTCGGCCCGAGAATTTAACCCTGTGGCACCCCCATAGAGACTGCCAGAGGTCCGGACAACAGGCCATCCGATTTGACACATTGAACTCTATCAGAGAAGTAGTTGGTGAACCAGGCGAGGCAGTAATTTGAGAAACTAAGGCTATTGAGTCTACCGATAAGAATGCGGTGATTGACAGAGTCGAAAGCCTTGGCCAGGTCGATGAAGACAGCTGCACAGTATTGTCTTTTATCGATGGCGGGTTATGATATCATTTAGGACCTTGAGCGTGGCTGAGATGCACCCATGACCAGCTCGGAAACCGGATTGCACAGCGGAGAAGGTACGGTGGGATTCGAAATGGTCGGTGATCTGTTTATTAACTTGGCTTTCAAAGACTTTAGAAAAACAGGGTAGGATAGATATGGGTCTGTAGCAGTTTGGGTCTAGAGTGTCTACCCCTTTGAAAAAGGGGGGATGACAGCTGCAGCTTTCCAATCTTTAGGGATCTCGGACGATACGAAAGAGAGGTTGAACAGGCTGGTAATATGGGGTTGCAACAATTTGCGGCGGATAGTTTTAGAAAGAGAGGGTCTAGATTGTCTAGCCCAGCTGATTTGTAGCGGGTCCAGGTTTTGCAGCTCTTTCAGAACATCTGCGATCTGGATTTGGGTGAAGGAGAAGCTGGGGAGGCTTGGGCATGTAGCTGCAGGGGGTGCGGAGCTGTTGGCCGGGGTTGGGGTAGCCAGGAGGAAAGCATGGCCAGCCGTAGAGAAATGTAACAGTTTGGGTCTAGAGTGTCTCCACCCCCCCCCCCCTTTTTTTTAAAGAGAACTTCTGTTTGTTGTTGTTGAGGCCTTGTGTTATTATTATTATGCAGTTATTAAAATGGACATGTTTTAGTTAATTGAATTGGCAGTTATCAAAAGCTCTATCGCGATTTCCGATCGGTTGTTATTAAAACGCATTGTATTGACGTTAACAGTTGTCAGATTAGGCTACAGGTTAAACATAAAATAAACAAATAAATAAACAAATAAACAAACACTGGCTGTTGTTAACAAGCACCCTCAGGTCCTATACATAGTATTTAATATTTAATGAAGTGATTGAAATGACCTCCATCCTCAATAGTCTATTCCAGTATAACTACTGTGAACAAAACAAGCATCTAAACAACAAAAATAACGATGCAAGCTGCTAAATCATTCAGTTCGCATCTTGACTACTGTAGACTATCTGAAACAAGATGTAGGCCTCGTGTGTGTGTGTGTATCATGTGTTGGTTATGTCTCTGAAACAAGATGTAGGCCTCGTGTGTGTGTGTGTGTGTGTGTGTGTATCATGTGTTGGTTATGTCTCTGAAACAAGATGTAGGCCTCGTGTGTGTGTGTGTATCATGTGTTGGTTATGTCTCTGAAACAAGATGTAGGCCTCGTGTGTGTGTGTGTGTGTGTGTGTATGTGTTGTTTATGCCTATTCGAAATGACAAGTCAATCTCGCAAATGGGCCATTTATAACTGTTTGTAGTCTTAACATGGTGGTTTGTTTTATGTGGCCCATATACACCAGGGCTAACGGCTGTATCCAGGCACTTTGTATTGGTATTTTGGTAGTTTACTAGGATCCCCATTAGCGGTTGCAAACGTAGCAGCTACTCTTCCTGGGGTTCCACACAAAACATCAATAGACAAGAACAGCTCAAGGACAGAACTACATGCATTTATAAAAAGGCACACGTAGCCTACATATCAATACATACACACAAACTATCTAGGTCCAATAGGGGAGAGGCTTTCTGCAGTGAAGGTGTTGCTTTACCTGTTTTATGAAACCAGGTTTGCTGTTTTATTTAAAGCAATATGAGATGGATTGGAGTCCCATGCAATAAGGGCTCTATATAATACCGTACGCTTTTCTTGAATTTGTTCTGGATTTGGGGACTGTGAAAAGACCCCTGGTGGCATGTCTGACTATGCAAACAATTTGTGATTTTCAACACATTAATGTTTCTTATAAAAGAAACAAGAAGTGTTGCAGTCAGTCTCTCCTCAACTCTCAGCCAAGAGAGAGAGACTGGGCATCCATAGTATTTATATCAACCCCTCTGATTACAATGAAGAGCAAAACGTGCCGCTGTGTTCTGGGCCAGCTGCACTTGACTTTAAGCATCATGCTTAAAGTCAATTTATCCTTGATTCGAAAATGTGGTCGGAGGCGCCATATGGAGGTAGTGAGGCAATTGCGGAGGGCAAATTGAAGTCAATACCACATCACTCCCAAATGTTGTTATGATGCGGAGGGCTCCGTATCGACATGACAGGTCAATGGTAGGTGGGGGGGGCGGGATTTCCTGTATAAACACAAACTCACTTCCTTCACAACAGCTCTGCGATGTCCTTGACTTCTGCTGAGGCTATATCACAGGAAATGCTGTTTGGACACTGCAGACATTTATTTGACCATGCAGAGCCTTTAAAGAACAAACCCTTAACCGTGATTTATTGGCCATATACCCTCATGCCTTATTTCTTAAATTAAATCGACATACATGGATGGGATTAAAAATCTGGTGAGTTTAAATAAAAAGTGATTTATATTTTCTCTTGGCGACATAGTCAACATTTGTTTATTAATAAGTTTACAATAATTATTTTAATGAAAAAAAGAAATTTTGCTTCCAACATTATTACAAGTTTAGTCGATATTCCTTAAATTTTGCGCGATAACATTATGGGGGAAAAAGTGTTTATTGTACAAATGTGGCAACTCCTCTCTCCTCTCTTTTGGCAGATCATTTGGTTAAATATTTGTACTTGACCTGGCAACCCTATTGGTAACATTAGCTAGCTAGCTAAAGTTACGCTCATACCCCCTTCCCCAAAATAACCTAAACACTAGCCGGGTATAAATCACGGTTGTCAATGTCTAGCTACATATTTAACAGCTGGCTAACTAACATAACCTACAAAACAACTGTATAGCAAGAAACTGTTATTCTAACACATTTACTAACCATTAACGTTAGCTAACGTTAGCTATACAGATTAGCATGAAATGTCTTTATCTATTTGAAATGTTTTCTTGTTCATTTCTAATGTTTTTTTGCTTGTTCATGTTTTTGTCTTCTCACTTTTTTTTGTTTGTTTGTTTATTTCCCTTGTTTTGCCAATGTAAACATGTTTCCCCCCATGACAATAAAGCCTCTTGACTCGAACGGTAGCTAGTAATAGTAACCATAACAACACGGTAGCTAGTTATAGTAACCATAACAACACGGTAGCTAGTTATAGTAACCATAACAACACGGTAGCTAGTTATAGTAAGCATAACAACACGGTAGCTAGTAATAATAACCATAACAACACGGTAGCTAGTAATAATAACCATAACAACACGGTAGCTAGTTATAGTAACCATAACAACACGGTAGCTAGTTATAGTAAGCATAACAACACGGTAGCTAGTTATAGTAAGCATAACAACACGGTAGCTAGTTATAGTAAGCATAACAACACGGTAGCTAGTAATAGTAAGCATAACAACACGGTAGCTAGTTATAGTAAGCATAACAACACGGTAGCTAGTAATAGTAACCATAACAACACGGTAGCTAGTTATAGTAAGCATAACAACACGGTAGCTAGTTATAGTAAGCATAACAACACGGTAGCTAGTAATAGTAACCATAACAACACGGTAGCTAGTTATAGTAAGCATAACAACACGGTAGCTAGTTATAGTAAGCATAACAAACACGGTAGCTGGTAATAATAACCATAACAAACACGGTAGCTAGTAATAGTAACCATAACAACACGGTAGCTAGTTATAGTAACCATAACAGCACGGTAGCTAGTAATAGTAACCATAACAACACGGTAGCTAGTAATAGTAACCATAACAACACGGTAGCTAGTAATAGTAACCATAACAACACGGTAGCTAGTTATAGTAACCATAACAACACGGTAGCTAGTTATAGTAACCATAACAAACACGGTAGCTAGTAATAGTAACCATAACAACACGGTAGCTAGTAATAATAACCATAACAAACACGGTAGCTAGTAATAGTAACCATAACAACACGGTAGCTAGTAATAATAACCATAACAAACACGGTAGCTAGTTATAGTAACCATAACAACACGGTAGCTAGTTATAGTAACCATAACAACACGGTAGCTAGTTATAGTAACCATAACAACACGGTAGTTAGTAATAGTAACCATAACAAACACGGTGGCTAGTAATAGTAACCATAACAACACGGTAGCTAGTTATAGTAACCATAACAACACGGTAGCTAGTTATAGTAACCATAACAACACGGTAGCTAGTTATAGTAACCATAACAACACGGTAGCTAGTTATAGTAACCATAACAAACACGGTAGCTAGTAATAGTAACCATAACAACACGGTAGCTAGTAATAATAACCATAACAAACACGGTAGCTAGTTATAGTAACCATAACA
Source organism: Salmo trutta (assembly GCF_901001165.1). NCBI lineage: Eukaryota > Metazoa > Chordata > Actinopteri > Salmoniformes > Salmonidae > Salmo > Salmo trutta. Next base: position 3,886 of record NW_021822775.1, on the reverse strand, counting down.
ACACGGTAGCTAGTTATAGTAACCATAACAACACGGTAGCTAGTTATAGTAACCATAACAAACACGGTAGCTAGTAATAGTAACCATAACAACACGGTAGCTAGTTATAGTAAGCATAACAAACACGGTAGCTAGTAATAATAACCATAACAAACACGGTAGCTAGTAATAGTAACCATAACAACACGGTAGCTAGTTATAGTAACCATAACAGCACAGTAGCTAGTTATAGTAACCATAACAACAGGGTAGCTAGTAATAACAACCATAACAAACACGGTAGCTAGTAATAGTAACCATAACAACACGGTAGCTAGTAATAGCAACCATAACAACACGGTAGCTAGTAATAGCAACCATAACAAACACGGTAGCTAGTAATAGTAACCATAACAACACGGTAGCTAGTAATAGCAACCATAACAAACACGGTAGCTAGTAATAGTAACCATAACAACACGGCAGCTAGTTATAGTAACCATAACAAACACGGTAGCTAGTTATAGTAACCATAACAACACGGTAGCTAGTTATAGTAACCATGACAACACGGTAGCTAGTTATAGTAACCATAACAAACACGGTAGCTAGTTATAGTAACCATAACAAACACGGTAGCTAGTTATAGCAACCATAACAAACACCGTAGCTAGTTATAGTAACCATAACAAACACGGTAGCTAGTTATAGTAACCATAACAACACGGTAGCTAGTTATAGTAACCATAACAAACACGGTAGCTAGTTATAGCAACCATAACAAACACCGTAGCTAGTAATAGCATGCTAGCTAGCTAGTTGGATTAGGTTAGCTAGCTACCGTGATGTTATGGTTATTATTACTAGCTATCGTTCGAGTCAAGAGGCTTTATTGTCATGGGGGGAAACATGTTTAACATTGCCAAAACAAGTGAAATAAACAAACAAACAAAAGTGAGAAGACAAAAACATGAACAAAAACCCCCCAGAAATGAACAAGAAAACATAAAGACATGTCATGCTAGTTAGCATGCTATAAATCATGGATTATATTTCTGCAGGGGGAGGGAGGGTTTACATTGGTGGGGGGAAAACCAAGACAAGGACAAAGAGAAATGGAGCTAACCGACATGCTAACGTTAGTTACCTGCACTTAATAATAAGACAGCTTGCTAATAAAAGCTGTAACGTTAGCATTAGCCGCTAACGTTACAGCTAAACCGGGTTTAAACTCTTCGTTGAGGAGCTTCCCTTTGTACTTTGGGGATATGCAATAAAATCACTTCCAAAGCCATTTTAAAAAGAAAGAGAGGAAAAGAGAGAGATGTCGAGGATCTTCTTACCGACGCAGTTGATCAGTTTGTGTCTCCAGGTATCGAGTTCCCGCCGGAATCCTTTCCTTTCTACGGTGCATTTGGAGCTGCGGCACTGGGCAGCCATTCTCTCTGCCTCCTCCTTTCCCCCTGCTCTCTCTCTCTCTCGGTGTCGGTCTCTCGGTCTCTCGGTGTCTCTCGGTCTCGGTGTCTGCGTGACGTCAACAGGAGTCGACCTCTGCTCATCAAGACTGGCATTCTCTCTCTCTCTCTCTCTCTCTCTCTCTCTCTCTCTCTCTCTCACTTTCTCTCTTTCTCTCTCTCTCTTTCTCTCTCTCTCTCTCTCTGTCTCTCTCTGTCTCTCTCACTTTCTCTCTCTCTCTCTCTTTCTCTCTCTCTCTTTCTCTCTCTCTCTTTCTCTCTCTCTCTCTCCTTTCTCTCTTTCTCTCTCTGTCTCTCTCACTCTCTCTCTCTCTCTTTCTCTCTTTCTCTCTCGGTCTCTCTCACTCTCTCTCTCTCTCTCTCTCTCTCTCTTTCTCTCTCTGTCTCTCTGTCTCTCTCTTTCTCTCTTTCAATTCAAGTTTAATGTATGGTGCTTTATTGGTATGGGAAACATATGTTTACATTGCCAAAGAAAACAAGAACAGTAAATATTACACTCACAAAAGTTCCAAAAGAATAAAGACATTTCAAATGTCATATTATGTGCAAATAGTTAATATACAAAAGTACAAATGTACAAAAGGGAAAATAAATAAACATAAATATGGGTTGTATTTACAATGGTGTTTGTTCTTCACTGGTTGACCTTTTCTTGTGGCAACAGGTCACACATCTTGCTGCTGTGACGGATCACTGTGGTATTTCACCCAGTAGATATGGGAGTTTATCAGAATTGGGTTTGTTTTCAAATTCTTTGTGTATCTGTGTAATCTGAGGGAAATATGTGTCTCTAATATGGTCATACATTTGGCAGGAAGTTAGGAAGTGCAGCTCAGTTTCCACCTCATTTTGTGGGCAGTGTTGCACATAGCCTGTCTTCTCTTGAGAGCCAGGTCTGCCTGCGGCGGCCTTTCTCAATAGCAAGGCTCTGCTCTCTGAGTCTGTACATAGTCAAAGCTTTCCTTAAGTTTGGGTCAGTCACAGTGGTCAGGTATTCTGCCACTGTGTACTCTCTGTTTAGGGACAAATAGCATTCTAGTTTGCTCAGTTTTTTTGTTAATTCTTTCCAATGTGTCAAGTAATTATCTTTTTGTTTTCTCATGATTTGGTTGGGTCTAATTGTGTTGCTGTCCTGGGGCTCTGTGGGGTCTGTTTGTGTTTGTGAACAGAGCCCCAGGACCAGCTTGCTTAGGGGACTCTTCTCCAGGTTCATCTCTCTGTAGGTGATGGCTTTGTTATGGAAGGTTTGGGAATCGCTTCCTTTTAGGTGGTTGTAGAATTTAATAGTTATTTTCTGGGTTTTGATAATTAGCGGGTATCGGCCTAATTCTGCTCTGCATGCATTATTTGTTGTTTTACGTTGTACACAGAGGATATTTATGCAGAATTCTGCATGCAGAGTGTCAATTTGGTGTTTGTCCTATTTTGTGAATTCTTGGTTGGTGAGCGGACCCCAGACCTCACAACCATAAAGGGCAATGGGTTCTAGCAACGAACCGCCCTTGCTGTCTCTGCCTGGCCGGTTCCCCTCTCTCCACTGGGATTCTCTGCCTCTAACCCTATTACAGGGGCTGAGTCACTGACTTACTGGTGTTCTTCCATGCCGTCCCTAGGAGGGGTGCGTCACTTGAGTAGGTTGAGTCACTGACGTGGTCTTCCTGTCTGGGTTGGCGCCCCCCCCCCCCCTTGGGTTGTGCCGTGGGGGAGATCTTTGTGGGCTATACTCGGCCTTGTCTCAGGATGGTAAGTTGGTGTTTGAAGATATCCCTCTAGTGGTGTGGGGGGCTGTGCTTTGGCAAAGTGGGTGGGGTTATATCCTGCCTGTTTGGCTCTGTCCGGGGGTATCATTGGATGGGGCCACAGTGTCTCCTGACCCCTCCTGTCTCAGCCTCCAGTATTTATGCTGCAGTAGTTTATGTGTCGGGGGGCTAGGGTCAGTCTGTTACATCTGGAGTATTTCTCCTGTCTTATCCGATGTCCTTTGTGAATTTAAGTATGCTCTCTCTAATTCTTTCTCGTGTCTAGATGGAATTTTTATTTGTGGTCCTGGCATCTGGACATGTTTTGGAACACCATTATTTTTTGTCTTACTGAGATTTATCTTGGCCGGGTCGCAGTTGTAAATGAGAACTTGTTTTCAACTGACCTACCTAGTTAAATACATGTATTTTTAATGTACTGTAAGGGTCCAGAATCTGTGCAGAAGATCTAGGTGCTGCTGTAGGCCCTCCTTGGTTGGGGACAGAAGCACCAGATCATCAGCATTCAAAACATATTGTGGTACCCCGGGAGATTGTAATAGAGGGGAGGTACGTGAGGCGATGTTGGCTCCCTCTGCTGGTTGTACAGGAGCTGGGCACCCCGACATGGACAGCCCTAAGTGGAGGTAATTAGAGGGAGATGGCAACCAGCCGTGGAGGCGAAATAAAAGG
>NW_021822774.1:147434-168859 GCF_901001165.1 Salmo trutta | reverse complement strand
CTTTCAAACAACAAAAACTTTATGAGGAAAACTTCAACAGAACAGAGAATGAGACCCTAATGCCACCCTATTCAATATATACTGCATCTCTTTGGACCAGGGTCTAATGCCACCCTATTCAATATATACTGCATCTCTTAGGACCAGGGTCTAATGCCACCCTATTCAATATATACTGCATCTCTTTGGACCAGGGTCTAATGCCACCCTATTCAATATACTGCATCTCTTAGGACCAGGGTCTAATGCCACCCTATTCAATATATACTGCACCTCTTAGAACCAGGGTCTAATGCCACCCTATTCAATATATACTGCATCTCTTAGGACCAGGGTCTAATGCCACCCTATTCAATATATACTGCATCTCTTAGGACCAGGGTCTAATGCCACCCTATTCTATATATACTGCATCTTTAGGACCGGGTCTAATGCCACCCTATTCATATATAGCATCTCTTTGGACCAGGGTCTAATGCCACCCTATTCAATATATACTGCATCTCTTAGGACCAGGGTCTAATGCCACCCTATTCAATATATACTGCATCTCTTAGGACCAGGGTCTAATGCCACCCTATTCAATATATACTGCATCTCTTAGGACCAGGGTCTAATGCCACCCTATTCAATATATACTGCATCTTTTAGGACCAGGGTCTAATGCCACCCTATTCAATATATACTGCATCTCTTAGGACCAGGGTCTAATGCCACCCTATTCAATATATACTGCATCTCTTAGGACCAGGGTCTAATGCCACCCTATTCAATATATATGGCATCTCTTAGGACCAGGGTCTAATGCCACCCTATTCAAATATACTGCATCTCTTAGAACCAGGTCTAATGCCACCCTATTCTATATATATACTGCATCTCTTAGGACCAGGGTCTAATGCCACCCTATTAAATATATATACTGCATCTCTTAGGACCAGGGTCTAATGCCACCCTATTTAATATATACTGCATCTCTTAGGACCAGGGTCTAATGCCACCCTATTCAATATATACGGCAACTAGGACCAGGGTTAATGCCACCCTATTCAATATATACTGCATCTCTTTGGACCAGGGTCTAATGCCACCCTATTCAATATATACTGCATCTCTTAGGACCAGGGTCTAATGCCACCCTATTCAATATATACTGCATCTCTAAGGACCAGGGTCTAATGCCACCCTATTCATATATACTGCATCTCTTAGGACCAGGGTCTAATGCCACCCTATTCTATATATACTGCATCTCCTAGGACCAGGGTCTAATGCCACCCTATTCAATATATACTGCATCTCTTAGGACCAGGGTCTAATGCCACCCTATTCAATATATACTGCATCTCTTTGGACCAGGGTCTAATGCCACCCTATTCAATATATACTGCATCTCTTAGGACCAGGGTCTAATGCCACCTATTCAATATATACTGCATCTCTTAGGACCAGGGTCTAATGCCACCCTATTCAATATATACTGCATCTCCTATTACCAGGGTCTAATGCCACCCTATTCAATATATACTGCATCTCTTAGGACCAGGGTCTAATGCCACCCTATTCAATATATACTGCATCTCTTTGGACCAGGGTCTAATGCCACCCTATTCAATATATACTGCATCTCTTAGGAACAGGGTCTAATGCCACCATATTCTATATATACTGCATCTCTTAGGACCAGGAACTAATGCCACCCTATTCAATATATACTGCATCTCTTAGGACCAGGGTAATGCCCCCTATTCAATATATACTGCACCTCTTAGGACCAGGGTATAATGCCACCTATTCAATATATACTGCATCTCTTAGGACAAGGGTCTAATGCCACCCTATTCTATATATACTGCATCTCTTAGGACCAGGGTCTAATGCCACCCTATTCAATATATACTGCATCTCTTAGGACCAGGGTCTAATGCCACCCTATTCATATATACTGCACCTCTTAGGACCAGGGTCCAATGCCACCCTGTTCAATATATACTGCATCTTTAGGACCAGGTCTAATGCCACCCTATTCAATATATACTGCATCTCTTTGGACCAGGGTCTAATGCCACCCTATTCAATATATACTGCATCTCTTAGGACCAGGGTCTAATGCCACCCTATTCTATATATACTGCATCTCTTAGGACCAGGGTCTAATGCCACCCTATTCAATATTACTGCATCTCTTAGGACCAGGGTCTAATGCCACCCTATTCAATATATACTGCATCTCTTAGGACCAGGGTCTAATGCCACCCTATAATCTAATGCATCTCTTAGGACCAGGGTCTAATGCCACCCTATTCAATATATACTGCATCTCTTAGGACCAGGGTCTAATGCCACCCTATTCAATATATACTGCATCTCTTAGGACCAGGGTCTAATACCACCCTATTCAATATATACTGCATCTCTTAGGACCAGGGTCAATGCCACCCTATTCAATATATACTGCATCTCTTAGGACCAGGAGTCTAATGCCACCCCTATTCAATATATACTGCATCTCTTAGGACCAGGGTCTAATGCCACCCTATTCAATATACTGCATCTCTTAGGACCAGGTCTAATGCCACCCTATTCAATATATACTGCATCTCTTAGGACCATTTCTTATGCCACCCTATTCATATATACTGCATCTCTTAGACCAGGGTCTAATGCCACCCTATTCAATATACTGCATCTCTTAGGACCAGGGTCTAATGCCACCCTATTCAATATATACTGCATCTCTTAGGACCAGGTCTAATGCACCCTATTCATATATACTGCATCTCTTAGGACCAGGTTCTAATTTCCACCCTATTCAATATATATCTGCATCTCTTAGGACCAGGGTCTAATGCCACCCTATTCATATATACTGCATCTCTTAGGACCAGGGTCTAATGCCACCCTATTCATATACTGCATCTCTTAGGACCAGGGTCTAATGCCACCTATTCTAATATACTGCATCTCTAGGACCAGGGTCTAATGCCACCTATTCTATATACTGCATCTCTTAGGCCCAGGGTCTAATGCCACCTATTCAATATATACTGCACTCTTAGGACCAGGGTCTAATGCCACCCTATTCAATATATACGCATCTCTTAGGACCAGGGTCTAATGCCACCCTATTCAATATATACTGCATCTCTTAGGACAGGTCTAATGCCACCCTATTCAATATATACTGCATCTCTTAGGACCAGGGTCTAATGCCACCCTATTCAATATATACTGCATCTCTTAGGACCAGGGTCTAATGCCACCCTATTCATATATACTGCACTCTCTTAGGACCAGGGTCTAATGCCACCCTATTCAATATATACTGCATCTCTTAGACCAGGGTCTAATGCCACCCCCTATTCATATATACTGCTGCACCTCTTAGGACCAGGTCTAATGCCACCCTATTCATATATACTGCATCTCTTAGGCATGGGTCTAATGCCACCACTTCAATATATACTGCACTCTTAGGACCAGGGTCTAATGCCACCCTATTCATATATACTGCATCTCTTAGGACCAGGGTCTAATGCCACCCTATTCAATATATACTGCATCTCTTTAGGACCAGGGTCTAATGCCACCCTATTCAATATATACTGCATCTCTTAGGACCAGGGTCTAATGCCACCCTATTCAATATATCTGCATCTGTTTAGGACCAGGGTCTAATGCCACCCTATTCAATATATACTGCATCTCTTAGGACCAGGGTCTAATGCCACCCTATTCAATATATACTGCATCTCTTAGGACCAGGGTCTAATGCCACCCTATTCAATATATACTTAACTGCCTCTTAGGACCAGGGTCTAATGCCACCCTATTCTAATATATACTGCATCTCTTAGGACCAGGGTCTAATGCCACCCTATTCAATATATACTGCACTCTTAGGACCAGGGTCTAATGCCACCCTATTCATATATACTATCATCTTAGGACCAGGGTTAATGCCACCCTATTCATATATACTGCATCTCTTAGGACCAGGGTCTAATGCCACCCTATTCAATTATACTGCATCTCTTAGGACCAGGGTCTAATGCCACCCTATTCATATATCTGCATCTCTTAGGACCAGGTCTAATGCCACCCTATTCATATATACTGCATCTCTTAGGACCAGGGTCTAATGCCACCCTATTCAATATATACTGCATCTCTTAGGACCAGGGTCTAATGCCACCCTATTCAATATATACGCATCTCTTAGGACCAGGGTCTATCCACCCTATTCAATATTACTGCATCTCTGGACCAGGGTCTAATGCCACCCTATTCAATAATATACTGCATCTCTTAGGACCAGGGTCAATGCCACCCTATTCAATATATTGCATCTCTTAGGACCAGGGTCTAATGCCACCCTATTCAATATATACTGCATCTCTTAGGACCAGGGTCTAATGCCACCCTATTCAATATATACTTGCATCTCTTAGACCAGGGTCTAATGCCACCCTATTCATATATACGCATCTCTTAGGACCAGGGTCTAATGCCACCCTATTAATATATACTGCATCTCTAGGACCAGGTCTAAGCCAGCCCTATTCTATATATACTGCATCTCTTAGGACCAGGTCTAATGCCACCCTATTCATTATATACTGCACTCTTAGGACCAGGGTCTAATGCCACCCTATTCATATATACTGCATCTCTTAGGACCAGGGTCTAATGCCACCTATTCATATATATCTGCATCTCTTAGGACCAGGGTCTAATGCCACCTATTCAATATATACTGCATCTCTTAGGACCAGGGTCTAATGCCACCCTATTCAATATATACTGCATCTCTTAGGACCAGGGTCTATGCCACCCTATTCAATATACTGCATCTCTTAGGACCAGGTCTAATGCCACCCTATTCAATATATACTGCATCTCTTAGGACCAGGGTCTAATGCCACCCTATTCTATATATACTGATCTCTTAGGACCAGGTCTAATGCCACCCTATTCATATACTATACTGCATCTCTTAGGACCAGGGTCTAATGCCACCCTATTCAATATATACTGCATCTCTTAGGACCAGGGTCTAATGCCACCCTATTCAATATATACTGCATCTCTTAGGACCAGGGTCTAATGCCACCCTATTCAATATATACTGCATCTCTTAGGACCAGGGTCTAATGCCACCCTATTCAATATATACTGCATCTCTTAGGACCATGGTCTAATGCCACCCTATTCTATAATACTGCATCTCTTAGGACCAGGTCTAATGCCACCCTAATTCAATATATACTCATCTCTTTGGACCTGGTCTAATGCCACCCTATTCTATATATACTGCATCTCTTAGACGGTCTAATGCCACCCTATTCATATATACTGCATCTCTTTGGACCAGGGTCTAATGCCACCCTATTCAATATATACTGCATCTCTTTGGACCAGGGTCTAATGCCACCCTATTCTATATACTGCATCTCTTAGGACCAGGGTCTAATGCCACCCTATTCTATATACTGCATCTCTTAGGACCAGGTCTAATGCCACCCTATTCAATATATACTGCATCTCTTAGGACCAGGGTCTAATGCCACCATATTCAATATATATGCATCTCTTAGGACCAGGGTCTAATGCCACCCTATTCACTATATACTGCATCTCTTAGACCAGGGTCTAATGCCACCCTATTCAATATATACTGCATCTCTTAGAACCAGGGTCTAATGCCACCCTATTCATATATACTGCATCTCTTAGAACCAGGGTCTAATGCCACCCTATTCAATATATACTGCATCTCTTAGACCAGGGTCTAATGCCACCCTATTCATAATACTGCATCTCTTTGGACCAGGGTCTAATGCCACCCTATTCAATATATACTGCATCTTAGGACCAGGGTCTAATGCACCCTATTCAATATATCTGCATCTCTTGGACCGGGTCTAATGCCACCCTATTCATATATACTGCATCTCTTAGGACCAGGGTCTAATGCCACCCTATTCAATATATACTGCATCTCTTTGGACCAGGGTCTAATGCCACCCTATTCAATATATACTGCATCTCTTAGACCAGGGTTAATGCCACCCTATTCAATATATACTGCATCTCTTAGGACCAGGTCTAATGCCACCCTATTCAATATATACTGCATCTCTTAGGACCAGGGTCTAATGCCACCCTATTCAATATATACTGCATCTCTTAGGACCAGGGTCTAATGCCACCCCTATTCATATATACTGCATCTCTTTGGACCAGGGTCTAATGCCACCCTATTCAATATATACTGCATCTCTTAGGACCAGGGTCTAATGCCACCCTATTCATATATACTGCATCTCTTTGGACCAGGGTCTAATGCCACCCTATTCAATATATACTGCATCTCTTAGGACAGGGTCTAATGCACCCTATTCAATATATACTGCATCTCTTAGACCAGGTCTAATGCCACCCTATTCAATATATACTGCATCTCTTAGGACCAGGGTCTAATGCCACCCTATTCAATATATACTGCACTCTTAGGACCAGGGTCTAATGCACACCTATTCAATATATACTGCATCTCTTAGGACCAGGGTCTAATGCCACCCTATTCAATATATACTGCATCTCTTTGGACCAGGGTCTAATGCCACCCTATTCAATATACTGCACTCTTAGGACAGGGTCTAATGCCACCCTATTCAATATATACTGCATCTCTTAGGACCAGGGTCTAATGCCACCCTATAGTCATATATATACTGCATCTCTTAGGACCAGGGTCTAATGCCACCTCTATTCAATATATCTGCACTTCTTTGGAACAAAGCCCTTTTCATGAGGCCATTTTGGCCGCAGCTATTTGTTAATCAGGCCAATCTTAACAGAGGAAAAAGAGAGATTTGGGCCAAGTGTAATTCTCCAGGGACTAGTGTTGTGTGGTGTGTGTGTGTGTGTGTGTGTGTTTGTTTATCGATAATGAGATCTGACAAAGTCTCACTTCATCACAGCGAGGGTTCCTCCTGGTTCCAGCAGGGGTCACTGGGGATAATCAGGGGTCATCTGGGGTCATGCACACGTCAGTTCACAAATTAACAGATCATTGGATGATTAGCCGGGAGGGGATATTATAGAGGATTAGAAGGAGGGAGGGAGGGAGGGAGGGAGGGGGAGGAAGGAAGGAGAGAGAGAGAGAGAAGAGGGAGATGAGGAGGGAGGGAGGGAGGGAAGGAGAGAGAGAGAGAGAGAGATAGAGAGGGAGGGAGGGAGGGATGGGAGGGAGGGAGGGAGGGAGGGAGGGAGAGACAGAGAGAGATCGAGGAGGGAGGGAGGGAGGGAGGGAGGGAGGGAGGGAGGAGGGAGGGAGGGAGCGAGAGACAGAGAGAGATAGAGGAGGGAGGGAGGGGAGGGAGGGAGGGAGGGCAGGGAGGGAGGGAAGGAAGGAAGGAAGGACGGAAGGAGAGAGAGAGAGAGAGAGAGAAGAGAGAGAGAGAGAGAGAGAGAGAGAGAGAGGGAGGGCCTCATTCATAGGCCCTGAGAGAATTTAAGAAAACAAAACCGATTGCGAAGCGAAGAGAGAGGAATGAAGAGAAGTGTATCACAACATATTGATGCTGAACACCACATGCTTGGCTTACAGATTAGAAGAGTAGAAAGATGGGACGGAAACGGATAGAGTTTGTCTTTTTCTTTTTTCAGTTTGTTTTAGATGTAGTAGTATAATTACCATCTATCATATTCCAGTGGCTGTCGTTCTGTACAAACCACTTCCTACTCTAGTCAATATGGTAGCACTTTGCTGCACTTTCTGGATTTTATAGTCTGTTGAGCATCTACAGATGGATCCAAATAAGTTTCACAATCATTGCTCATATTAAATATTAACGTTTATTCATGTTAATATAATAAGTACAGCTTGTTGTCTTGATTTTTTATATTTGGAGATGACATTTGATTGCTATTGATGAATTGCTGGTTGTGTGATGGCTCTGAGGGTGTTGTATTTAAAGTATGAAAATTGATGATCGTCATCCTTGGCTACTGGCATAGTACAGCTTGTGTGTGTTAGCATCTCACTATTAGCAAAACAGGAGAGGTTAGCATGTTTTGCATCTCACTATTAGCAAAACAGGAGAGGTTAGCATGTGTTAGCATCTCACTATTAGCAAAACAGGAGAGGTTAGCATGTGTTAGCATCTCACTATTAGCAATAACAGGAGAGGTTAGCATGTGTTAGCATCTCACCATTAGCATACAGGAGAGGTTAGCATGTGTTTGCATCTCACTATTAGCAAAACAGGAGAGGTTAGCATGTGTTAGCATCTCACCAGTAGCCAATAACAGGAGAGGTATTCAGCAGGTGTTAGCATCTCACTATTAGCAATAACAGGAGGGGTTAGCATGTGTTAGCATCTCACTATTAGCAATAACAAGAGAGGTTAGCATGTGTTAGCATCTCACTATTAGCAATAACAGGAGAGTATAGCATGTGTTAGCATCTCACTATTAGCAATAACAAGAGAGGTTAGCATGTGTTAGCATCTCCTATTAGACAAACAGGAGAGGTTAGCATGTGTTAGCATCTCACTATTAGCAATAACAGGAGAGGTTAGCAGTGTTAGCATCTCACCATTAGCAATAACAGAGAGAGGTTAGCATGTGTTAGCATCTCACCATTAGCATAACAAATATGTTAGCATGTGTGTTGTAATCTCACCATTAGCAATAAAAGGAGAGTTAGCATGTCTTGGCATACTCACCATTAGCAATAACAGGAGGGTTAGCATATATTGGCTTCTCACCATTACCAATAACAGTAGAGGTTAGCATGTCTTTGGGGTATGATCTTTGACACTATTTAACTTCTCACATCATAATTATTCACTATTAATTCATGGTTCTCCAGAATCATGGTCGCATCCACATGAATGTAGACATGTTTAGAAACATTAAATTCTGATTTATAAAAAAAAGTGTCTCCAAATTATGCAATACATTATTTACCATTATTTCCTATTGGGCATACATATTGTGAAGCAGTTTATTGGAAAGGTTTGATATATAGATAATTGGAGAGTAAAGTTGCCTAATGACTATCTTTCACTTGGGGTAATAAGACCAGGTCCAGACAATCACTACAGATTCTGTGTTGGTGTCCTAAATGTTTTGATAACCAGGCTATTTCTAGTTAACATCCTGGCCACATCCCTTTACTGAGCAAAGAGCTATTTATTCTGACAAACTGTTTATGCTCTGATAATGACCTTGGCAGAGCAATCCTAGTGGAAGCTTAATAGCTCTATATTAAAGTTGGTCAAGATGGAGATAAGACTTTAATTACACTTTCCTGGAACAAAGCTAAAAATGAGAATTCATACAGTCATAACTGGGTACAGTAACAGCTTTTTAAATATGGGGTTGGAAAATATTTTTTAAAATTGGGAGTTTTTCTTGCCAAGACGAAGAAGCTGAAGAAGAAAGTATAATTAGCAAAAGATCACCTCTCTTGTTAAAAAAGTCCTGTTGAAAGTCTCTCAGAGGAGGACAATCTGTTCTGTTTGAGCTACAACCAAGTTGGATGATATGCATGACTGAAGGCAGAGGGAGCAATCTATTTCTGATAAATAATATACAGGCTCCCTCTGCTTTCAGTTCATACAGGCTCCTCTGCTTTCAGTTCATACAGGGCTCCCTCTGCTTTCAGTTTATACAGGCTTCCCTCTGCTTTCAGTTCATACAGGCTACCCTCTGCTTTCAGTTATACAGGCATTCCTCTGCTTTCAGTTATGCTCTGCTTTCAGTTCATACAGGCTCCCTCTGCTTTCAGTTCATACAGGCTCCCTCTGCTTTCAGTTCATACAGGCTCCCTCTGCTTTCAGTTCATACAGGCTCCCTCTGCTTTCAGTTCATACAGGCTCCCTCTGCTTTCAGTTCATACAGGCTCCCTCTGCTTTCAGTTCATACAGGCTCCCTCTGCTTTGTCAGATGTAGGAAAGAAATGGCTAGAGCAGGGTGAACAAAATTCACCTTATTTTTTTCAGTATAGAAAAATACCACTCAAAAAATAATACAATTTAACAAATAAATGTGACTGTTCTCATCACAGATGATCCCGAATTAATCTCTATCTTTAGTTGTAACTTCTACAGAATGTTATATAGTTCTTAGTATTGTGAGGTTTCCTCAACTCTTTTTTTGGAATGTCTGGGGGATGTGAAATCATTTTGCGTAGGCTGAGAGGAAACTGCGTGATGACCCTATTTTAATGTAATTATTATTTTGTTTGTAAAAATGTAACCTTTATTTAACTAGTCAAGTAAGTTAAGAACAAATTGTTATTTACAATGATGGCCTACCCCGGCCAAACCCGGACGACGCTGGGCCAATTGTGCGCCGCCCTGTGGGACTCCCAATCACGGCCGGATATGATACAGTCTGGATTTGAAACAGGGACTGTAGTGACGCCTCTTGTACTGAAATGCAGTGCCTTAGACCGCTGCTTCACTTGGGAGTTGAAGAGAGAATTTATTCTATTGAACACCTTAAAAATAATGAGTCTCCTGGGGACTGATGGTATATCTGCTGACTTTTACAAAATGTTTTCTCAACAGTTGGCCCCATTTATGTTGGAGGTCTTTTCTGAAAGCATTACAAATAATGCTCTCCCTCCCAGTTTGACTCAAGGTCTGATTACATTAATACCCAAGCCAAAGAAAGACTTGCTTCTCCTCGATAATTGCCGTCCAATCTGTCTGCTCAATAACGACTACAAAATATTAACCTCTATACGTGCAAAAAGAATGAAGGCAGTATTTGACTCAATTATAGAAGAAGACCCCAATCTGGCTTCATGAGGAATAACAAATATCTATAATATCCGACTGGTGTTATTGACTATTCTGATCTAATCTTTCTAAGATATTTTTATTTTCTTAGACTTTATAAAGCCTTCGATACAGGGAAGATGAGTTTCTATTTTCTCTCCCTTGAGAAATTTGGTTTTTGGGAATTATTTTGTAGTACGATTAAACTTATGTATTGAATGGGAACAGTTCCATTAAATTAAAGCAGTTCACTTCTACTAGGATTGATCTGAAAGGACGAATAGTCAAGGTTACCCAATTTCGCCTTATCTCGTCCTGCTTGCAAACCAACGTCTACATGTTTTGATATTAAAAGGGATCTCTATTGATGACAGAATAGTAAAAAGGGATCCTACTGCAGGCAGAGATATTAAAAGGGATCTCTATTGATGACAGAGATATTAAAAGGGATCTCTACTGCAGGCAGAGATATTAAAAGGGATCTCTATTGATGACAGAGATATTATCATCAGTCAGCTTGTAGATGACACCAACCTCTGTTTTTGCAAGAATGCTGACCAGATTCCTAGAGAAGTCAAATGTGATACTTGTTTTTTTTTCCAAAGCATCTGGTCTTTGCCTCAACGTAATAAGTATGAATTGTTTGCTTTTTTATAGACTGTGTGATAACCTTTATCTGTGTAACGATGTACGCTGAGAGTCGGGGAAGCAGACAGGGAGTGAGTGTTTAATAAATAGATGGTACGTGAAACAAGAAACACAAACAACGCACTGACATGAAACAGAGGCAATTACACCTGAGGAAAGAAACCCAGGGGAGGGAACATATAAAGGGAAGGTAATCAAGGAGGTGACGGAGTCCAGGTGAGTGTCATGAGGCGCTGGTGCTCGTGACGATAGTGACAGGTGTGCTCCATAACGAGAGCCTGGTGACGCTAGAGGGCCGGAGAGGGAGCACACGTGACAGTACCCCCTCCCCGACGTGCAGGATGCTGACCAAAATGACGATCCCGGGGATCAGTAGCGGACCGGTCACCTCTGCTGATCCAGCTGGGCGCGGGAGCATGACGACCTAGAGCGCCGGAGAGACAGCATATGTGACAATCTGCAATATTCCAGTCAAGGAAAAAGTAACATGCCTTGAGATATCCATATCTAAAGATCAACAGGAAAGATGATCATTACATTCATACCTATTATTGAAAAAAAAAACTAAAGAAGTTGAACCATTGGTTGCAGAGGGGATTTATTCTTGAAGGTTGAGTATTGCTTTCTAAAGCTGAAGGTATCTCCAGACTTCTTATGCAGCACCAGTCCCTACATCTTGACAACAAAATAGTTAAAGCAGTTGACCAGATGCTTTCAACTTTATCTGGAAAAATCATACACATTATACTAGGACATCTGTCGTTATGAACATATATCAATATGATGGCCTGCATTTTGATGATTTTCCTACTTTGAATAATAGTTTTAAGATAAATTGGGCTGAACATTTCTTAAAGAATCCAACTTCAATTTAGAATTTCATCCCTCATTTATCTTCTTGCCGTTTTGGTGGCTTTAATTTTAAGTTACTTAATAATTATAACAGTGATAAGATTCCTAGAAAATTATCTGCTTTTCATAGACAAGTATTCTTAGCGTGGTCGTTAATACAGTATATAAACATAATTGTTCCTCGCATAGGTATTTCATTTGGAACAATAAGGAGATTTGTATAGAAACAAGTCTTTATTTCCTAAGAAACTGGTTCAGTAATCATATCCTGCTGTTGAGTCAACTTTATAATGTAGAAGGATTGGTACTCAATTATGAGGAATTTGCATCTCGTTACAATATCCCTGTAACACCTAGAGAGTTCTCCATAGTCTCTGATGCTATTCCATCTGGAACTCTCATGTTATTTAGAGGAGTAACCAGACCTCACCTTCTTGATCTCCCCCTCGCTTAATCCAGTTGACTCTCCAATAGGAAAAAATGTGTTTCTTCTCCTTGCTCCCTCAGAACAACAGATCTATACGGGCTTTATTTCAAAGGGATATTGTATGTAATCCTTATGTCACAATTTACTGGAATAGATGTGCCAATAATATCTGTTGGAAAAATGTTTGGTTATTACCACACATACCTGCTTGTTGAGGTCAAAAAGGTATCTTTAAGAATGATCCACACGTATTACTATCATGAATCAAGGTATGACACAGATGCAGGAGACAAAGGGCTGTGAGACATAGGTTTGACTCTTGACACATGAAAGGTGGGATGTATACGAAGGGTACGGGGCTACAGAAGACGAACAGCAGAGGGGCTAATAATCTTGGAGATGGGAAATGGGCTGAATAACTGGGGGGAGAGTTTTGCGGGATTCCACCCGGAGGGCAGATCCCAGGTGGATAGCCATACCTTCTGCTTGAGACGACACCTGGGAGGTGGTCTTGAGTATGGCCGACCAGGCTCTCCTCCAAGTACGACGACAGTGGCAGATAAACATCTGGGCAGAAGGTACGTCGACTTCTTCCTCCTGCTCGGTGGAAGAGCGGGGGCTGATACTCCAGGGGAACACTCAAATGGAGATAGGCTCGTGGCAGAGCAGCGAAGGATGTTGCGGGCGTACGTCGACCCACACCAGCTACTGGCTCCAGGGAGGTGGGGTTGGCGGAGGCCAGGCAGCGCAGAGTAGTATCAAGATCCTTTTTGGCTCGCTCCGACTGGCCATTGGACTGGGGGTGGAACCCAGAGGACAGGCTGGCCAATGACCCAATGAGGGCGCAGAATGCCTTCCAGAACCGGGGACGAGAACTGGAGGCCCCCGGTCGGAGACCATGTCCACGGGCGGTCCATGGATCTGGAAGACGTGCTGCAGCACCCTGAGCTGGGCCGTCTCCTTGGGCTGAGGGTAGTTTGAGGGTAGTTTGAGGAGAGGAATGAAGTGAGCAGCCTTGGAAAACCGTCGACCACAAACAGGATGACAGTGCTGCCCTCAGACAGTGGCAGACCCGTGACGAAATCCAGGGATATGTGGGTCAAGGGATGGTGAGGAACAGGCTGTGGTTGCAGAAGACCAGCCGGAGCTTGCCGAGGAGTTCTTATTCTGAGCACTCCAGGACCGCAGAGCGGACACGTACAGACACAAGCATCCAATTATCAGTGCCCCCCCCCCCCCCCCCGGGTTTTGGCTGGGACCGCTGCAACCTCCCGGACCCCAGGAAGCATTGCAGCTTGCACCCTGGAAGTAGGATGGGGCCAATCCACCCATCCCAGCCTTCCCGGGATCCATTTGCACACATCCCTGCGGCGATGATGAAAACCCAGAAAAGGGATGTGGAACAATGGAACTCGCACTTCTCTGCTTTTACAAACAGCTGGTTCTCCTGGAGGCATTGGAGAACCTGTCGGATGTGGAGCATGTGTTCTTGGGTGGAACGGGAGAAGGTGAGGATGTCCTCTATGTAGACAAAGAGGGAACCTGTTCAACATGTCGTGGAGAACATCATTGACCAGAGCCTGGACCCCAGCAGGGGCGTTGGTAAAGGCCAAATGGCATGACCAGATACTCCGTAGTGACCGCTGGATGTGTTGAAGGTGTTCCAGGTGGTAAGCGTTCCATAGAATCCAGCTTGGAAAACACAGTGGTCCCCTGGAGCGGCTCAAAGGCCGAGGAGATGAGTGGTAGTGGGTAGTGGTTCTTCACCGTTATGTCATTGAGACCTTGGTAGTCAATGTCCTGGGTGCAGGGTCTTGTCCTTCTTCTCCACAAAGAAGAACAATGTGCTGGCGGGGTGGAGTCGTGTTAAGGAGACGGTCATCCCATAGTCATAAGGTCGGTGCGGCGTGAGCGAAGTGGCCCGGGCCTTGCTGAGACACCCCCCAGAGGTCCTGGTACTTCCGCGGAAATTGCGGAGAGGTTCCGGGGCACCTTCCGAGCCCCCAGGAAGATGTCCTGTGGCAGGTTGTGCTGACGTCAGGCAATGGCCGTGGCAGATTGGGCTGCCTCGGTTTCTCTTCAACAAAGAGACAATTGGGAGCTTCTGGGATGACTCGGAGTCAAGGTGGGATCCTTGGGTGTGCATGCGAAATCCAATTTCCTCTCCCTCCAATGTCAAAGCGATGAGGGAATCGAGCTCCGTAGGTAACTCTCTGGCTGCAAGCTCTTCCTTGACCCTCCTCCGAGACACCGTGCAGGAACATACTGAACAGTGCCTCTTGATTCCAAGCACTCTCCGCCGCCAACGTGCAGAAATTCACCACATAATCAGCTACACTGCTGGATTAGCTTCCAGACGGCCACTCGCCCAGAGAAAGGGGCATCAAAACCTTCCTCACATCTCCCACGAACCCCTCCAGACTAGCGCATATGGCCGGCTGTTGTTCCCACATGGTAGTAGCTCAGGTGAGAGCCCTCTCGGACATCAGCGTAATGAGGTAGGCTATCTTGGAGCGATCCGAGGGGAAAGGAGGAGGGCTGAAGCTCAAAGACGAGGGCACATTGAGCTAGGGAACGACCGACATAGAAGCGTTCCAGAGGAGGTAAGCGGGGCTCCCGAGAAGGTGGAGTGACCAATGAGACAGCGCTGCTAGCAGCTGAGTCGCTGAGGAGCTGTGGGGTTACCACCGTCGTAGGCGACCTCCCAGACAACCCGTGGAATTGCTCCAGCGAACTGTCCAACGCCGGTCATGGCATTCAGCCAACGTTTGGACCCCTCCACAAGGCCACGAAGCAATTCCTCGTGCCTACCGATGGTGGCTCCCTGGGTGGAGATGGCGTTGCGCAGCTGACCCGGGTCTGCTGGGTCAATCATTGGCCAATAAGTACTATCAGGAATCAAGGTAAGACCCAGATGCAGACAAGTTGAATTAACAATGGTTTAATAATCCAACAGGGGCAATAGACAGGTCAAGGCAGGCAGGGGTCAGTAAAACCAAAGGTGGGGAAACGGTAGTGGACAGCAGGCACGCTCAGGGTCACAGTAGGCAGAGGTCAACAAATCAGATGTGGGGCAAAGGTACAGGTCGGCAAGCAGGCTCAGGGTCAGGGGCAGGCAGAGTGGTCAGGCAGGCGGGCTCAGAGTCAAGACAGGCAATGTGACAGGACAGGCAATGGTCAATACCAGGACGGCGAGAAAAAGAGAGACTGTGAAAAGCAAGAGCTGAGAACAAAAAAGATGGTTAAGCTGACAAACAAGATGAACTGGCAACGGGACAAACAGAGAACACAGGTATAAATACATAGGGGATAAGGGGGAAGATGGGCGACACCTGAAGGGGGGATGGAGACAATCTCAAGGATAGGTGAAACGGATCCGGGTGTGACAATTACCCTGCGAATCAGGGTAAGAAACTCAAAAAGACATTAACATTAACTGTATGGTTTGTGTTGAGCATTCAGAAACAGTTTTGTATTTATTTTGGCATTGTCTACATGTAAGAAATTATGGCATGATATTTATAGTTTTATAACTGTTAATATTCTTGATTACTTTTGTTGTTTTTAATGGGAGAATGTGCTGCTCGGTTTCCTTAGCCATAATAAAGATTTTAAAAAAACAATTTTACCTCATTAATCGAATTGTGCTAATGGAAAAATGTCATATTCAAATGCATATTCACAACAACAACAAAAAACACTCTTCCATATTTTCTATAAGGAGTTCGAGCAATACATTAAGACCATTCTATGTTCTTCCAATAATTTTTTTTAAGGTCTTTGTATAATCTGTGATTTGTTGTAACCTCTAGCATATGTTATCATTGTCTGTTTGAATACCTCTTGCATGTATACTGGTGTTCCTGCAATAAAACGTTTTTTTTTAATAAATAAATGAGTTGTAGAAGAGGTTGGTCTCCAGTCTGAGATGGACAGTTGTAGAAGAGGTTGGTCCCCAGTCTGAGATGGACAGTTGTAGAAGAGGTTGGACCTCAGTCTGAATTGGGGGGTTGAAGGAGATGGTTGGTCTCCAGTCTGTGATGGGGGGTTGAAGGAGATGGTTGGTCTCCAGTCTGTGATGAGGGGTTGAAGGAGATGGTTGGTCTCCAGTCTGTGATGAGGGGTTGAAAGAGATGGTTGGTCTCCAGTCTGTGATGAGGGGTTGAAGGAGATGGTTGGTCTCCAGTCTGTGATGAGGGGTTGAAGGAGATGGTTGGTCTCCAGTCTGTGAGGAGATAGTTGGTCTCCAGTCTGTGATGAGGAGTTGAAGGAGATGATTGGTCTCCAGTCTGTGATGAGGGGTTGAAGGAGATGGTTGGTCTCCAGTCTGTGATGAGGAGTTGAAGGAGAGGTTGGTCTCCAGTCTGTGATGAGGGGTTGAAGTAGATGGTTGGTCTCCAGTCTGTGATGAGGAGTTGAAGGAGATGGTTGGTCTCCAGTCTGTGATGAGGGGTTGAAGGAGAGGTTGGTCTCCAGTCTGTGATGAGGGGTTGAAGGAGATGGTTGGTCTCCAGTCTGTGATGAGGGGTTGAAGGAGAGGTTGGTCTCCAGTCTGTGATGAGGAGTTGAAAGGAGATGGTTGGTCTCCAGTCTGTGATGAGGGGTTGAAGGAGATGGTTGGTCTCGTCTGTGATGAGGGGTTGAAGGAGATGGTTGGTCTCCAGTCTGTGATGAGGGGGTTGAAGGAGAGGTTGGTCTCCAGTCTGTGATGAGGAGTTGAAGGAGATGGTTGGTCTCCAGTCTGTGATGGGGGTTGAAAGAGATGGTTGGTCTCCAGTCTGTGATGAGGGGTTGAAGGAGATGGTTGGTCTCCAGTCTGTGATGAGGGGTTGAAGGAGAGGTTGGTCTCCAGTCTGTGATGAGGAGTTGAAGGAGATGGTTGGTCTCCAGTCTGTGATGGGGGGTTGAAGGAGATGGTTGGTCTCCAGTCTGTGATGAGGGGTTGAAGGAGATGGTTGGTCTCCAGTCTGTGATGGGGGGTTGAAGGAGATGGTGGTCTCCAGTCTGTGATGGGGGGTTGAAGGAGATGGTTGGTCTCCAGTCTGTGATGAGGGGTTGAAGGAGATGGTTGGTCTCCAGTCTGTGATGAGGGGTTGAAGGAGAGGTTCTAAACCTGCTGGACAGATGTTTTTTCTGTCTGTCTTTTTCCCAACAGACACGCCTTAATCTCCACTACCTGTGTGTGTGTGTCTGTGTGTGTGTCTGTGTGTGTGTCTGTGTGGTGTCTGTGTGTGTGTGTCTGTGTGTGTGTGTCTGTGTGTGTGTGTCTGTGTGTGAGTGTGTGTGTGTCTGTGTGTGTGTGTGTGTGCTGTGTGTGTGTCTGTCTGTGTGTGTGTCTGTGTGTGTGTCTGTGTGTGTGTCTGTGTGTGTGTCTGTCTGTGTGTGTGTGTGTCTGTCTGTGTGTGTCTGTGTGTGTGTGTGTCTGTGTGTGTTGTGTGTGTGTGTCTGTGTGTGTGTCTGTGTCTGTGTGTGTGTGTCTGTGTGTGTGTCTGTGTGTGTGTCTGTGTGTGTGTGTGTGGGTGTGTGTCTGTCTGTGTGTGTGTGTGTGTGTGTCTGTCTTGTGTGTGTGTGTCTGTGTGTGTGTGTGTGTGTGTGTGTCTGTGTGTCTGTGTGTGTGTCTGTGTGTGTGTCTGTGTGTGTGTCTGTGTGTGTGTCTGTGTGTGTCTGTCTGTGTGTGTGTGTGTGTGTGTGTGTGTATGTGTGTATGTGTGTCTGTGTGGTGTGTGTGTGTCTGTCTGTGTGTGTGTGTGTGTCTGTCTGTCTGTGTGTGTGTCTGTGTGTGTGTGTGTATGTTGTGGTGATGCATCTCTTTTGTCCCACAGAGTAGAGATGTATACAACATCTCCATTACTGTACGTCCAAAATGCACTGACAATGACTCATCTAGTTACACCACTGCTACCACAATACACACGCTACACACCAGTAGAGACTGCTGGGAGGACCCATTGAAGGACGGGCTCATTATAACTGCTGGAATGGAATTAAATGGACCGGAGTCGAAACAACGTGGTTTCCATATGTGTGATGTGTTTGATACGTTTCTTTAATTCCATTCCAGCAGTTATAATGAGCCCGTCCTTCAATGGGTCCTCCCAGCAGCCTCCTTTGCTACACACTGTCTTTCTCATTACACTACACTACACTACACTACACTACACTACACTACACTACACTACACTACACTACACACACTACTCACTACACATCACACACTACACACACTACACACACTACTCACTACACATCACACACTACACTACACTACACTACACTACACTATACACACTACTCACTACACATCACACACTACTCACTACACATCACACACTACACACACTACACACACTACTCACTACACATCACACACTACACTCACTACACTCACTCACTACACTACACTACACTACACTACACTACACTACACTACACACACTACTCACTACACATCACACACTACACACACACTACACACACACTACACACACTAGACACACTACACACACTACACACACTACTCACACTACACACTACACTTCACACACTACACTACACTACACTACACATCACCACACAGACACACACACACTACACACACTACACTCACTACACACACTACACACACTACACTCCACACACTACACACACTACACACTACACTACACACACTACACACACTACACACTACACACACTACACACTACACTACACACAATACACACACTACACTACACACACTACACACTACACACACATATTACAACACACACTACACTCACTACACACTAACCACACTACACACATTACACACACTAACACTGCACACACAATACACCTACAGTCGTGGCCAAAAGTTTTGAGAATGACACAAATATTAATTTCCACAAAGTTTGCTGCTTCAGTGTCTTTAGATATTTTTGTCAGATGTTACTATGGAATACTGAGGTATAATTACAAGCATTTCATAAGTGTCAAAGGCTTTATTGACAATTACATGAAGTTGATGCAAGAGTCAATATTTGCAGTGTTGACCCTTCTTTTTCAAGACCTCTGCAATCCGCCCTGGCATGCTGTCAATTAACTTCTGGGCCACATCCTGTCTGATGGCAGCCCATTCTGGCATAATCAATGCTTGGAGTTTGTCTGAATTTGTGGGTTTTTGTTTGTCCACCCGCCTCTTGATTCTTGACCACAAGTTCTCAATGGGATTAAGTTTCCTGGCCATAGACCCCAAATATTTTGATGTTTTGTTCCCCGAGCCACTTAGTTATCACTTTTGCCTTATGGCAAGGTGCTCCATCATGCTGGAAAAGACATTGTTCGTCACCAAACTGTTCCTGGATGGTTGGGAGAAGTTGCTCTCGGAGGATGTGTTGGTACCATTCTTATTCATGGCTGTGTTCTTAGGCAAAATTGTGAGTGAGCCCACTCCCTTGGCTGAGAAGCAACCCCACACATGAATGGTCTCAGGATGTTTTACTGTTGGCATTACACAGGACTGATGGTAGCTCTCACCTTGTCTTCTCCGGACAAGCTTTTTTCCGGATGCCCCAAACAATCGGAAAGGGGATTCATCAGAGAAAATGACTTTACCCCAGTCCTCAGCAGACCAATCCCTGTACCTTTGCAGAATATCAGTCTGTCCCTGATGTTTTTCCTGGAGAGAAGTGGCTTCTTTGCTGCCCTTCTTGACACCAGGCCATCCTCCAAAAGTCTTCACCTCACTGTGCGTGCAGATGCACTCACACCTGCCTGCTGCCATACCTGAGCAAGTTCTGTACTGGTGGTGTCCGAATCCTTCAGCTGAATCAACTTTAGGAGACGGTCCTGGTGCTTGCTGGACTTTCTTGGGCGCCCTGAAGCCTTCTTCACAACAATTAAACCACTCTCCTTGAAGTCTTGATGATCCGATAAATGGTTGATTTAGGTGCAATCTTAGGTGCAATATCCTTGCCTGTGTAGCCCTTTTTGTGCAAAGCAATGATGACGGCACGTGTTTCCTTGCAGGTAACCATGGTTGACAGAGGAAGAACAATGATTCCAAGCACCACCCTCCTTTTGAAGCTTCCAGTCTGTTATTCAAACTCAATCAGCATGACAGAGTGATCTCCAGCCATGTCCTCTTCAACACTCACACCTGTGTTAACGAGAGAATCACTGACATGATGTCAACTGGTCCTTTTGTGGCAGGGCTGAAATGCAGTGGAAATGTTTTTTTGGGGATTCAGTTCATTTGCTTGGCAAAGAGGGACTTTGCAATTCATCTGATCACTCTTCATAACATTCTGGAGTATATGCAAATTGCCATCATACAAACTGAGGCAGCAGACTTTGTGAAAATTAATATTTGTGTCATTCTCAAAACCTTTGGCCACAACTGTACATACACTACACACACTACACACACACTACACACACACTCTTCCACACACTACACACACACTCTTCCACACTACACACACTAACACACACACACACACTCTTCCACACTACACACACTACACACACACTCTTCCACACTACACACACTACACACACACACATTCATTCCCAATAGTCCCACTAGTTGAATGATGTCGGGAAAAATCTAATCTGGTTCCCACATTGTGTAGCAACCAAGGACATATCAGAGGGCTGCATGTGTGAAATTACTTCTGAACTGTGTGACTCAAGCCTACTGTTTACAGTAAAGAGAGCTG
>NW_021822774.1:129934-142434 GCF_901001165.1 Salmo trutta | reverse complement strand
TACTCTGTCAAAATGTTGTAATATTGTTTAAAAGTAAAACCAGCAAGTTAAGTTTGACACAAAAAGTGTGTGTTCAACATTTCCCCATCTGTAGCCTGTTAACCTGTGTCTGTGTGTTTCCTTTCGTCCCTAACCTCTACCACAGTGCACTTACGTTCACCCTTCTCTCCTGTTCATTGTGTAAGGGAAGATCCACCTGTCCCCCCCCCCCCCCCCCGTCCCCCGTTCCCCTCTCCTCTATCCTCAACTGGAGTACCTCTCCTGGGACGTGGTTACTGGGAGAGTGGGATGTCCTAATGGAAGTCCTAGAGTTCTAGACACTAGAGTTCTGTCAAGGATTAAGAGTACAGGACACACACAAGAGAGATAGGAGAATGACATCACTCTCTCCCTCCTTTTCTTTTTTGTCATTCACTCCGTCTATCTCTTGAGGCAACCGAGGAAGCTCTTTTTCTCATTCACTCCGTCTATCTCTTGAGGCACCGAGGAAGCTCTTTTTCTCATTCACTCCGTCTATCTCTTGAGGCACCGAGGAAGCTCTTTTTCTCATTCACTCCGTCTATCTCTTGAGGCACCGAGGAAGCTCTTTTTCTCATTCACTCCGTCTATCTCTTGAGGCACCGAGGAAGCTCTTTCAGTGATGAGGACATGAGGGAGTTTCATTTACCCAACCAGGACAAAGAGAAAGAAAGATAACGATATATAATGTATAGATCAGACATAAAACCACTCTATTCAATTAATAAAAACTGCAGCATTTCACATCTGGTTAGAAATTAATAGGGAAATTACCTACACAGAGACGACAGCTTCTCCATCCTGGAGGGGAAAATCAATTATTTCCAGGCCCAGGGACATGTACTAGTCTGTGGCGATATAAACGCCAGAACTGGACAAGAACCTGACACCTTCAGCACACAGGAGGACAAACACCTCCCTGGACAGCATTCCCTCCCCCATATGCCCCCCTAGACACAACTACGACAACATAACCAACAAAAACGGGTCACAAGTCCTGCAGCTCTGTTGCATGCTGGGTATGTACTTAGTCAATGGTAGGCTTTGAGGGGACTCCTGCAGTAGGTACTCCTGCAGCTCTGTTGCATGCTGGGTATGTAGATAGTTCAATGGTAGGCTTCGAGGGGACTCCTATGGTAGGTACACCTACAGCTCATCTCTTGGTGGCCAAGATGCTCGACACAGCTCTGATTCTATGTCTCAGACTTTGTTCTGTTATTCGTATGGTCTACTCGTTTACACACGTATAGACGTTTGGAAGTAGTAAACATCGGGGAGAAATCCTACGGAGTCTTTAATCCACAACACCTTTCTTTACCTGCTGAATTACTGAACTAACAGCATACATGGGCTGTCACAGCCTTCAGGTGGGAATACATCTGGACATGGAAGCGAGCCGGCATCCTCTCCAGGTTCAGGAGATGGCCCTACCGTCCCTCTCTGCCTGCGTTGCTACCATCAAACGTCCGATCGCTCAGGGACGAACTGCTGCTATTGATCTCAACTAACACAGATGACGATTGGCTGGACCAACCTACTCCTCCGTCTGCCTGACTGAGACGTGGCTGGACCAATCTGCTCCTCCGTCTGCCTGACTGAGACGTGGCTGGACCAATCCGCTCCTCTGTCTGCCTGACTGAGACATGGGGGAACCAATCTGCTCCAATCTGCCCCACGAGTTACCTAACTACGAACAACTGGTGGCATGCCCCACGAGTTACCTAACTACGAACAACTGGTTGCATGCCCCACAAGTTACCTACCTACGAACAACTGGTGGCATGCCCCACAAGTTACCTACCTACGAACAACTGGTGGCATGCCCACGAGTTACCTACCTACGAACAACTGGTGGCATGCCCCACGAGTTACCTAACTACGAACAACTGGTGGCATGCCCCACGAGTTACCTACGAACAACTGGTGGCATGCCCCACGAGTTACCTAACTACGAACAACTGGTGGCATGCCCCACGAGTTACCTACCTACGAACAACTGGTGGCATGCCCCACGAGTTACCTACCTACGAACAACTGGTGGCATGCCCCACGAGTTACCTAACTACGAACAACTGGTGGCATGCCCCACGAGTTACATACCTACGAACAACTGGTGGCATGCCCCACGAGTTACCTACCTACGAACAACTGGTGGCATGCCCCACGAGTTACCTAACTACGAACAACTGGTGGCATGCCCCACAAGAGAATATGCAGATTCCTGGATCCCTGCTACAGTTCAATCTCATCTGGTTACCATGCATTCCCTTTAGCTCTGCTGGGAAAATCTGACCACGTAATGCTGCTCCTCATTCCAACATATTAACAAAAACTAAAACTATTCAATACAGTCCAAAAAAACAGATCAAATATGGTCCACAGATGCTGTTGAAACACTGAAAGGCTGTTTTGAATGTACGATTTGGATACTTTCAGAGCCTCATGAACCACACTCGATGAGTACACAGACACTGTAACATCATACATCTGGTTCTGTGTCCCCCCACAGAAACCATGACGTCACCCGGCAACAGCAAGCCCTGGTTCTCAAAAGAACTAGCTTCACTACATGGGAAAATAACTAGCTTCACTACATGGGAAAATAACTAGCTTCACTACGTGGGAAAATAACTAGCTTCACTACATGGGAAAATAACTAGCTTCACTACATGGGAAAATAACTAGCTTCACTACATGGGAAAATAACTAGCTTTACTACATGGGAAAATAACTAGCTTCGCTACATGTGAAAATAACTAGCTTCACTACATGTGAAAATAACTAGCTTCACTACATGTGAAAATAACTAGCTTCACTACATATGTCATAATTACAGCCGTGTTGAAGAGACCAAACTGCAGCAGGTGAAATGTAGATACTCATCCTTTAATATATAAGAGCAAAGTATCCACGGGAAAAACAATAAACAAAAACGACTAACAGGCTAACAGGCTACGTACATACCAAAGACTAGCAGTGTTAGCACAACCACCCACAACCCCAAGTGACAAACATACTCCTAATTATATGACTCCCAATCAGGAACAACGATAACCAGCTGTCCCTGATCGGGAGCCACACAGACCCACATAGAAATACAACACCCAGAACACACATACACAGACATACTCTGCCACGTCCTGACCAAAACTACACAACAACACCCTCTGCTGGTCAGGACGTGACAACATAAGGAAAATAACTAGCTTCACTACATGGGAAAATAACTAGCTTTACTACATAAGGAAAATAAGTAGCTTCACTACATGGGAAAATAACTAGCTTTACTATGCAGGGAAAATAAATAGATTTACTACGTAGGGAAAATAACTAGATTTACTACATAAGGAAAATAACTAGCTTTACTACATGGGAAAATAAGTAGCTTCACTACGTAGGGAAAATAACTAGCTTCACTACATGGGAAAATAACTAGCTTCACTACATAAGGAAAATAACTAGCTTTACTACGTAGGGAAAATAACTCTGCCAACATCTGTGGAGATAAAGAAAATACAAAGCAGCCCAATATGAACTGCACTCTGCAATACGGAAGGACAAAACAAACCGCACTAAAAAAAACGAAAAAACAATTCACTAACTCCAGATCCGTCTGGAAAAGCATTCAGGAGATACAAATAATAAATACATCCTCCCCCCTCCCACCACCATTCACCATACAGGAGGATGATGTGAGAGTATCCCTCTCATTCACCATACAGGAGGATTTGAAGTGAGAGTTTCACCCTCATTCACCATACAGGAGGATTTGAAGTGAGAGTTTCACCCTCATTCACCATACAGGAGGATGAGGTGAGAGTATCCCCTCCCACCACCATTCACCATACAGGAGGATGAGGTGAGAGTATCCCTCTCATTCACCATACAGGAGGATGCGGTGAGAGTATCCCTCTCATTCACCATACAGGAGGATGCGTGTGAGAGTATCCCTCTCATTCACCATACAGGAGGATGAGGTGAGAGTATCCCTCTCATTCACCATACAGGAGGATGCGGTGAGAGTATCCCCATCCCACACCATTCACCATACAGGAGGATGCGGTGTGAGAGATCCCTCCTATTCACCCATACAGGGAGGATGAGGTGGAGAGTATCCCCTCCCCACCACCATTCACCATACAGGAGGCTGAGGTGAGAGTATCCCTCTCATTCACCATACAGGAGGATGAGGGTGAGAGTATCCCTCTAATTCACCATACAGGAGGATGAGGTGAGAGTATCCCTCTCATTCACCATACAGGAGGATGCGGGGTGAGAGTTCCTTCTCATTCACCATACAGGAGGATGAGGTGAGTATCCCTTTCATTCACCATACATGAGGATACGGTGAGAGGTATCCCTCTCATTCACCATACAGGAGGATGAGGTGAGAGTATCCCTCTCATTCACCATACAGGAGGATGAGGTGAGAGTATCCCTCTCATTCACCATACAGGAGGATGAGGTGAAAACTGTTTTTAAAAAAGATAAACATAAGGAAAGCTGAATGGCCAGATCAACCTGCCCCCAGCTGTACTCCACCACAGTGTAGATCAACCTGCCCCAGCTGTGGAACAACTGGCTCCATTTCCTTATGACAGTGTACACTCGTTCAAAAGTTTGCGGTCATTTAAAAATGTTATGAAATGTTGTTATATCTACATAGGCGTACAGAGGCCCATTATCAGCAACCATCAGTCCTGTGTTCCAATGGCACGTTGTGTTAGCTAATCCAAGTTTATAGTTTTAAAAGGCTAATTGATCATTAGCGAACCCTTTTGCAATCATGTTAGCACAGCTGAAAAACTGTTGTTGCTGATTAAAGAAGCAATAAAACTGCCCTTCTTTACACTAGTTGAGTATCTGGAGCATCAGCATTTGTGGGTTTGATTACAGGCGCAAAATGGCCAGAAACAAATAACTTTCTTCTGAAAGTCATCAGTCTATTATTGTTCTGATAAATGAAGGCTATTCCATGAGAGAAATTGCCAAGAAACTGAAGATCTCGTACAACGTTGTGTACTATCCTTTCACAGAACAGCACAAACTGGCTCTAACCAGAATAGAAAGAGGAGTGGGAGGGGGCACAACTGATCAAGAGGACAAGTACATTAGAGTGTCTAGTTTGAGAAACAGATGCCTCACAAGTTCTAAACTGGCAGCTTCATTAAATAGTACTCGCAAACACCAGTCTCAATGTCAACAGTGAAGAGGTGACTCCGGGATGCTGGCCTTCTCTGTCCAGTGTCTGTGTTCTCTTGCCCATCTTAATCTTTTATTTTATTGGCCAGTCTGAGATATGGCTTTTTCTTTGCAACTCAGTTTGTCTACTTGTCTAATAGGTCCGTTGAAGATGCATTCATCCTGGCTCTCCACCACACAGTGCAACACCTGGAGACACCTAACACCTACGCACACATTCATAGACTTTAGCTTGGCCTTCAATACCATCTAAGCAGCAGGACATGAACATCCACCTAGCTATGTGCCACTGGGCACTGGACATCCTGAGTGACAGAACCAGACTGACCAGGTAAACAAGCGGACCTCGACCCTCAGTGCTGGTGCACCACATGGCTGTGTGCTATCCCCCCCTCCTCTCTTCTTCACAAACCAGTTTACATCTCAGGAGACCTCAGTTAAGGTCATTAAATACGCTGACGACACCATCAAAGTCGGCCTCATCACAGACAACAATGAAAACAGCATCACTGTGATGTGGCTCGAGCGCTGATGTGGTGTAAGGACAACGACCTCATGCTCAACGCCTCAAAAACCTGTTTGGAGCTCTGGAGCAGGTTTTCATCATGGATCCCTCTGTACTTTGCTCTGTTCGTCTTTTACATTTTACATTTTACGTCATTTAGCAGACGCTCTTATCCAGAGCAACTTACAGTAGTGAATGCATACATTTCATACAATTTCATGCATTTTTTTTTTTTTTTTTTCCTGTGCTGGCCCCCATGGGAATCAAACCCACAACCCTGGTGTTGCAAACACCATGCTCTACCAACTGAGCTACAGGGAAGGCTCGTCTTTTCTTCGATCCTGACTAGTCTTCCAGTCCCTGCTGCTGAAAAACATCCCCACAGCATGATGCTGCCACCACCATGCTTCACCATAGGGATGATACCAAGTTTCCTCCAGACGTGACGCTTGGCATTCAGGCCAAAGAGTTCAGTCTTGGTTTCATCAGACCAGAGAATCTTGTTTCTCATGGTCTGAGAGTCTTTAGGTGCCTTTTGGCAAACTCCAAGAGTGCTGTCATGTGCCTTTTACTTTGCCTTTTACTGAGGGCTTCCGTATGGCCACTCTACCACAAATGTCTTATTGGTGGAGTGCTGCAGAGATGGTTGTCCTTTTGGAAGGTTTTCCCATCGACACAGAAGAACTCTAGAGCTCTGTCAGAATGACCATCAGGTTCTTGGTCACATCCATGACCAAGACCCTTCTCCCCTGATTGCTCAGTTTGGCCGTGTGGCAAGCTCTAAGAAGAGTCTTGGTGGTTCCAAACTTCTTCCATTTAAGAATGATGAAGGCCACTGTGTTCTTGGGGACCTTCAATGCTGCAGAAATTGTTTCATACCCTTCCCCAGATCTGTGCCTCAACACAATCCTGTCTTTGAGCTCTACGGACAATTCCTTCAACCTCATGGCTTGATCAATGGAAACAGGATGCACCTGAGTCCATTTTCGAGTCTCATAGCAAAGGGTGTGAATAGTTATGTAAATACTTTTTAATTTTATTTTTATTTTTATAAATTCAACCCGAAAAGGCCTGTGGGTTGATGGTATCCTCAATGAAATGATGAAATATACAGACCACAACTTCCAATTGGCTATTCTTAAACTCCTTAACATCGTCCTCCGCTCTGAAATCAAATTTGACCCCAACAGCAATCTCTGAAAAATCTCCTGCATTAACACTCTAACATTTCCTGAATGAAAACAATGTCCAGAGCAAATGTCAAATTGGCTTCTTACCAAAACACTGTACCATAGACCACACATTCCACCATAAAGCCTTCACCTACACACAGAGCTTAAACTAGAGAAGAGTCTCAACAGCCAGCCGATCCTGGGGCTCTGTTCACAAACACAAACAGACCCCAGAGAGCCACAGGACAGCAACACAATTAGACCTAACCAAATTATGAGAAAGCAAAAAGATAACTTTTTGACACACTGGAAAGACACAACCAGAAAACAGAACATATTGAAATGCTATCTGGCCCTAAACAGAGAGTACACAGTGGAATAATACCTGACCACTGTGACTGACCCAAAATTAAAATCCTTGACTATGTACAGACTCAGTGAGCATAGCCTTGCTATTGAGAAATGCCACCATAGGCAGACCTGGCTCTCAAGATAGGCACGCTGCCCACAAAATGAGGTGGAAACTGAGCTGCACTTCCTAACCTCCTGCCAAATGTATGACCATATTAGAGACACATATTTCCCTCAGATTTCACAGATCCACAAAGAATTATTAATCAAATTAAACACTGATAAACTCCCATAATATATGTTATGGGAGTTTATCAAAATTTAGGTATTTCTCTATCTATTGAGTGAAATATCACAATGTGCCATCACAGCAGCAAGATGTGTGACCTGTTGCCATGAGAAAAGGGAAACCAGTGCAGCACAAACAACATTGCAAGTACAAATATTTACCTGTTTAATTTTTGTCTTCGTCTTCGTCCTGTTCCCAAGTATATCGGTATATAGGTATTAGTGGAACATTTCTTTGGCCCATTCAAGTAGTTTTGTGCTTTAGCTGGTCACTGTGTTTTGGGTGAAAACAGGAGATGTGGATCACTGGGTCAAGAGAGGGAGGAGATGATAAGAGGAGAGGGGAGGAGGCAGGAAAGGAGGAGGAACAGGAAGGTGAGGGTAGGAGAAGTCCGTCTAGAGTCTCTCTCTCTCTATCTGTCTCTCTCTCTCTCTCTATCCTATTCTCTCTCTCTCTCTCTCTCTCTCTCTCTATGTCTCCTCTCTCTCTCTATGTCTCCTCCACTCTCTCTCTATGTCTCCTCTCTCTGTCTCTATATCTATCTCTCTGTCTCTATATCTCTGTCTCTCCTCTCTCTCTCTCTATCTATGTCTCCTCTCTCTCTATGCTCTCTCTCTCTCTCTATGTCTCTCTCTCTGTCTCTCTCTCTCTGTCTCTATCTCTCTTCTTTTCTCTCTGTCTCTCTCTCATCCTCTCTCTCTATCTCTCTCTCTATCTCTATCTCTCTGTCTCTATCTCTATGTCTCTGTCTCTGTCTATCTATATATATATATCTCTGTCTGTCTCTATATCTCTGTCTATCTATCTGTCTCTCTCTCTATCTATATCTCTATGTCTATCTATCTGTCTATCTCTCTGTATATATATCTCTCTGTCTCATATCTCTCTCTCCTCCCTCTCAATCCAATTCAATTAAATTCAAGGGGCTTTTTTGGCATGGGAAACATATGCTAACATTGCCAAAGCAAGTGAGGTAGACAATATACAAAAGTGAAATAAACAATAGAAATGAACAGTAAACACTACACTCACAAAAGTTCCAAAATAATAAAGACATTACAAATGTCATATTATGTATATACAGTGTTGTGACGATGTACAAATAGTTAAAGAACAAAAGGGAAAATAAATAAAAAAAATATGGGTTGTATTTACAATGGTGTTTGTTCTTCACTTGTTGACCTTTTCTTGTGGCAACAGGTCACAAATATTGCTGCTGTGATGGCAGACTGTGGTATTTCACCCAGTAGATATGGGAGTTTATCAAAATCGGGTTTGTTTTCGAATTCTTTGTGGATCTGTGTAATCTGAGGGAAATATGGGTCTCTAATATGGTCATACATTGGGCAGGAGGTTAAGAAGTGCAGCTCAGTTTCGACCTCATTTTGTGGGCAGTGTGCACATAGCCTGTCTTCTCTTGAGAGCCAGGTCTGCCTACAGCGCTCTTTCTCAACAGCAAGGCTCTGCTCACTGAGTCTGTACATAGTCAAAGCTTTCCTTAAGTTTGGGTCAGTCACAGTGGTCAGCTAATCTACCACTGTGTACTCTCTGTTTAGGGCCTAATAGCATTCTAGTTTACTCAGTTTTTTTGTTAATTATTTCCAATGTGTCAAGTAATTCTCTTTTTTGTTTTCGCATGATTTGGTTGGGTCTAATTGTGTTGCTGTCCTGGGGCTGTGGGGTGTGTTTGTGAACAGAGCCCCAGGACCAGCTTGCTTAGGGGACTCTTCTCCAGGTTCATCTCTCTGTAGGTGATGGCTTTGTTATGGAAGGTTTTGGAATCACTTCCTTTTAGGTGGTTGTAGAATTTAACGTCTCTTTTCTGGATTTTGATAATTAGCGGGTATCGGCCTAATTCTGCTCTGCATGCATTATTTGGTGTTTTACGTTGTACACGGATGATATTTTTGCAGAATTCTGCATGCAGAGTCTCAATTTGGTTTTTGTCCCATTTTGTGAATTCTTGGTTGGTGAGCGGACCCCAGACCTCACAACCATAAAGGGCAATGGGTTCTATAACTGATAAAAGTATTATTAGCCAGATCCTAATTGGTATTTCGAAATGTATGTTCCTTTTGATGGCATAGAAGGCCCTTCTTGCCTCGCCTCTCAGATCGTTCACAGCTTTGTGAAAGTTACCTGTTTCGCTGGTGTTTAGGCCACGGTATGTATAGTTTTTTGTGTGCTCTACGGCAACGGTGTCTAGATGGAATTTGTATTTGTGGTCCTGGCGAGTGGACATTTTTTGGAACACCATTATTTTTGTCTCTCTGAGATTTACTGTCAGGGTCCAGGTCTGATATGGCCCAGGTCTGGCAGGGCCCAGGTCTGACAGAATCTGTGCAGAAGATTTAGGTGCTGCTGTAGGCCCTCCTTGGTTGGGGACAGAAGCACCAGATCATCAGCAAACAGTAGACATTTGACATCAGGTTCTAGTAGGGTGAGGCCGGGTGCTGCAGACTGTTCTAGTGCCCTCGCCAATTCATTGATATATATGTTGAATTGGGTGGGGCGTAAGCTGCATCCCTGTCTCACCCCACGGCCCTGTGGGAAGATATGTGTGGTTTTTTGCCTATTATAATCGCACACTTGTTGTTTGTGTACATGGATTTTACAATGTCATATATTTTTCCCCCAACACCACTTCCATCAATTTGTATAGCAGGTGAAATGCCAAATTGAGTCAAAGGCTTTTTTGAAATCAACAAAGCATGAGAAGACTTTGCCTTTGTTTTGGTTTGTTTGTTTGTTAATTAGTGTATGCAGGGTGAATACGTGGTTCATCGTACGATAATTTGGCAAAAAGCCAATTTGACATTTGCTCAGTACATTGATTTCACTGAGGAAATGTACGAGTCTGCTGTTAATGATAATGCAGAGGATTTTCCCAAGGTTGCTGTTGACGCATATCCCACGGTAGTTATTGGGGTTAAATTTGTCTCCACTTTTGTGGATTGGGGTGACCAGTCCTTGGTTCCAAATATTGGGGAAGATGCCAGAGCTTAGGATGATGTTAGAGTGTTTTAGAATAGCCAATTGGAAATTGTTGTCTGTATTTTATCACATCACTGAGGATACCATCAACACCACAGGCCTTTTTGGGTTGGAGGGTTTTTATTTTGTCCTGTAGCTCATTCAAGGTATTTAGAGAATCCAGTGGGTTCTGGTAGTCTTTAATATTTGATTCTAAGATATGTAATTGATCATGTATATGTTTCTGCTGTTTATTCTTTGTTAAACAAACAGATTGGAGAGTTATTTACCCATTCTTCATCAAACCATTTCTTCGGTTTTCTATTTGAGATTTTTTAGATTTGATAAGGAAGCTGAGAGGACAAATATACTGTTAAGATTTCCTACTGCCAAGTTTACACCTTCACTATTACAGTGGAGCATTTTATCCAGGAACTTGTCTACTAAAGGGGATTGAATTTGTTATTGCCTAATAGTTTTTTGGTGTCACGGTCGTCGTTGGGAAAGGAGGACCAAAATGCAGCAGAAATAAGTAAATAACTCATCCTCTTTATTAAATAAAGAAGGAAAACTGAAAACAACAAACACTGAACCACTACGGCAAATTAACAGTCTGGCAAGGCACACGGCTAAACACAGAACAATCTCCCACAAAACCTACACCAAACAATTACCCATATATAGGACTCTCAATCAGAGGCAACGAGGAAGCACCTGCCTCCAATTGAGAGTCCCAACCCCCCCATTAACCTAACATAGAAATACACTCACTCGACTAAACATAGAAATACCTAAACATAGAACATAACCCAAAACCAGGAAATAATAAATTAAACGCCCTTCAAAAACACATCACCCCGAACCACATAAAACAAATACCCTCTGCCACGTCCTGACCAAACAAAACAATTAACCCTTATACTGGCCAGGACGTGACATTTGGTAGGTTTCCAAACTACATTCCTTCCATCTATAGCGTTTCTTAAAACTTCTTAGGTATAGGTGTCCCATTAACAGGACAGTTGTAAATCAAGCCTTGCAGATTTTAGAGAAACAACAAATTTAGGTACATATAAGTGTCTTATATCGGCTGAAAGCTTAAATTCTTGTGGCAAAATGGCTTTAGGACAACAAAGTCAAGGTATTGGAGTAGCCATCACAAAGCCCTGACCTCAATCCTATAGAAAATTTGTGGGCAGAACTGAAAAAGCGTGTGCAAGCAAGGAGGCCTACAAACCTGACTCAGTTACACCAGCTCTGTCAGGAGAAATGGGTCAAAATTCACCCAACTTATTGTGGGAAGGTTGTGGAAGGCCACCTGAAACGTTTGACCCAAGTTAAACAATTTAAAGGCAATGCTACCAAATACTAATTGAGTGTATGTAAACTTCTGACCCACTGGGAATGTGATGAAAGAAATAAAAGCTGAAAAATCATTCTCTCTACTATTATTCTGACATTTCACATTCTTAAAATAAAGTGGTGATCCTAACTGACCTAAAACAGGGAATGTTTACTAGGATTAAATGTCAGGAATTGTGAAAAACTGAGTTTAAATGTACTTGGCTAAGGTGTATGTAAACTTCCGCCTTCAACTGTATGTATGTATGTATGTATGTATGTATGTATGTATGTATGTATGTATGTATGTATGTATGTATGTATGTATGATGTATGTATGTATGTATGTATGTATGTATGTATGTATGTATGTATGGTGTTGTGTGTATATATATATGTATTCTCGCCCCAGTACTGGCAGCCCTGTCCATGGCTAAGTTTACCTCTTCCTATGGATGAATCATGAAAAGAGATCCATAATGTGCTGGGTGTTGATCAAAGACAATCGGTTCTGTTTTCTATTGGCGTCCCCATAGGAGTCAAGGCAAGGTAAACATGTGGTGTGTATGTGTTTGTGTGCGCGTGTTTGAGCGTGTGTGTGTGTGTGTGTGTGTGTGTGTGTGTGTGTGTGTGACTCTATAAAAAAGTT
>NW_021822774.1:110002-129434 GCF_901001165.1 Salmo trutta | reverse complement strand
AGATTTGGGTATGTCATTTTTTGGACTAAAATTTTTAAAAAAGAGTCCGATCTTAAGACGGTTTTGGGATCCAGTGATTACGCCCATCCGCCAACCCGGTCTACGTCGCCCTAGCGAAACCCATGGTGATAACGCTAACCCGTTGCGCCTACTGGCCACTTCTGAAGGCATTTTCTAACGTCCTCAGGACATGGATAGACGTCCAATTTCGAAGTCACTCTTGAGTGATCTGACTGGGGCGGGACCATGTAACCCTACTGTATTTATGGCTTTACATTCAGACTCAAATAAGAAGGAGAGAGAGAGAGGGGGAAGAGAAGTAGGGAGATATATTGCACTGTTTACTAAGATTTAGATCTTTGAAACTTTCTTGGACTTTTGCAAACTGTTGTCGTGGTAACCGGATACACTCAGACGCACACACACAACTTTGATTAGTTAGGGGACATTGGTTTTTTTTGCCGTGCTTTACTCAGACATTTAGCTGCATTTCAGATTTCTACATGGCTTTAGTTCCTTCCGCTACTCATGTAATTCCCCTCGAGGGAGAACTGACACACCGTATAGTGTGACATCAGACTGTAAATGAATATGGTTACCTGGGTTACTGGTCTGACTGTAGCCTGCCTCTTCAACATGGTTTTAGTTACCTGGGTTACTGGTCTGACTGTAGCCTGCCTCTTCAACATGGTTTCAGTTACCTGGGTTACTGGTCTGACTGTAGCCTGCCTCTTCAACATGGTTTCAGTTACCTGGGTTACTGGTCTGACTGTAGCCTGCCTCTTCAACATGGTTTCAGTTACCTGGGTTACTGGTCTGACTGTAGCCTGCCTCTTCAACATGGTTTTAGTTACCTGGGTTACTGGTCTGACTGTAACCTGCCTCTTCAACATGGTTTTAGTTACCTGGGTTACTGGTCTGACTGTAGCCTGCCTCTTCAACATGGTTTTAGTTACCTGGGTTACTGGTCTGACGGCAGAACGTCTCTTGAATTTCTCGAGGTATCCTGGGATAGTCAAGCATCTGAGTCTGGCCAGGCCCGGAGAGGGGCCTCATGTCTGGGTCTTTAGTCCAGACCAGACAGCCTACGCCTAGGGCTGAAAACGCACACATACACATTTACACACACACACACACACACACACACACACACACACACACACACACACACACACACACACACACACACACACACACACACACAAACACACACACACACACACACACACACACACACACACACACACACACACACACACACACACCACACACACACACACACACACACAAGCTGATACAGTCTGCATCACAGCATGTAAAATGGACTAGACAGCAAGTTCATGTAAGCAAACACACCTGTAGTCCAGAGCGGACATCATAGCCTGGGGTTCAAAGGAGGCCCAGTAAACACCCTACTATACCACTATACCCCTACTATACCACTATACCCCTACTACACCACTATATCCCTATACCACTATACCCCAACCATATTACTATACCCCTACTATACCACTATACCCCTACTATACCACTATACCCCTACTATATTACTATACCACTACACCACCATTCACCTATTATATCACTATGCCAATATTATACCACTATACCCCTACTAAACCACTACACCACTATACCCCTACTAAACCACTACACCACTATACCCCTACTTTACCCCTATACCCCTACAAAACCACTACACCCCTACTATACCACTATACCCCTACTATATCACTATACCCCTACTATATCACTATACCCCTCCTATACCACTATACCCCTACTATACCACTATACCCCTATACCACTACACCACTATACCCCTACTATACAACTATACCCCTACCATACCACTATACACATAGTATACCACTATACCCCTACCATACCACTATACACATAGTATACCACTATACCCCTAGCATACCACTATACCCCTACTATACCACTATACCCCTACTATACCACTATACCCCTACTATACCACTACACCCCTACTATGCCACTATACCCCTACTATACCACTATACCCCTACTATACCACTATACCCCTACAATACCACTATACCCTTACTATACCACTATACCCCTACTATACCACTCTACCCCTACTATACCACTACACCCCTACTATACCACTATACCACTATACCCCTACTATACCACTATACCCCTACCATACCACTATACCCCTACTATACCACTACACACCTACTATACCACTATACCCCTACTATACCACTATACCCCTACCATACCACTATACCCCTACTATACCACTCTACCCCTACTATACCACTATACCCCCTACTATATCACTATACCCCTATACCACTATACCACTCTACCCCTACTATACCACTATACCCCTACCATACCACTATACCACTATACCCCTACTATACCACTATACCCCTACTATACCACTACACCACCATTCACCTATTATATCACTATGCCAATATTATACCACTACACCACTATACCCCTACTATACCACTATACCCCTACTATACCACTATACCACTATACCCCTACTATACCACTATACCCCTACTATACCACTATACCACTATAGCCCTACTATACCACTATACCACTATACCCCTACTATACACTATACCCCTACTATACCAAAATAGCCCTATACCCCTACTATACCACTATACCCCTACACCCCTAATTTACCACCGCTATACAACTATACCCCTACTAAACCCCTACTAAATGACTATACCCCTACTATATCACTAAACCACTATACCCCTACTATACCACTATACCCCTACTTTATCACTATACCCCTACTATATCACTATACCCCTACTATATCACTATACCCCTACTATACCACTATACCCCTACTATACCACTATACCCCTACTATACCACTATACCACTATACCCCTACTATATCACTATACCCCTACAATATAACTATACCTATATTACATCACTATACCCCTACTATATCACTATACCATTATACTCCTATAATATCACTATACCACTATACCCCTACTATATCACTATACCCCTACTATACCACTATAGCCCTACTATACAACTATACCCCTACTATATCACTACACCACTATAGCCCTACTATACCACTATACCCCTACTATATCACTATACCCCTACTATGCCACTATACCCCTACTATATCACTATACCACTATACCCCTACTATACCACTATACCCCTACTATATCACTATACCCCTACTATACCACTATACCCCTACTATACCACTATACCCCTACTATATCACTATACCCCTACTATACCACTATACCACTATACCCCTACTATACCACTATACCCCTACTATACCACTATACCACTATATCACTATACCCCTACTATACCACTATACCCCTACAATACCACTATACCCCTGCTATACCACTATACCCCTACTATACCACTATACCCCTACTATACCACTATACCTCTATACCCCTACAATACCACCATACCCCTACTATACCACTATACCTCTACTATACCCCTATTATATAACTATATCACTATTCACCTACTATATCACTATATCACTATACACCTACTATACCACTATACCCCTACTATACCACTATACCCTTACTATACCCCTATTATACCACTATACCCCTACCATACCACTACACCCCTACTATACCACTATACCCCTACTATACGACTATACCCCTACTATACCACTATACCCCTGTACCACTATACCCCTACCATACCACTATACCCCTACTATACCACTATACCCCTACTATACCACTATATCCCTATACCCCTACTATAGAAATGTTCCCCTACTATACCACTATACCCCCACTATACAACTATAGTGCTAGGAGTTGTTAGGAGGGGTTAGGAGGAGTTAAGAGGGGCTAGGAGGGGTTAGGAGGGCTTGGGGGGGCTAAGAGGGGCTAGCAAGGGTTGGGTGGGGCTAAGAGGGGCTATGAGGAGTTAGGAGAACTTGGAAGGGCAAGGTGGAGTTAAGAGGGGCAAGGTGGAGTTGGGAGGGGCTAAGAGGGGCTATCTGGGATTGGGAGGGGCTAGGAGGGTTTAGGAGGGGCTAGGAGCAGTTGGGAGGTGCTAAGAGGGATTGGGAGGGGTTTGGAGTGCCTTAGAGGGGCTAGGAGAGGTATTGAGGGGTTAAGAGGGGCTAGCATGGGATGGAAGGTGTTGGGAGGGATTGGGAGGGGTTAGGAGGAGTTAGGAGGGGATAGGAGGGGCTAGGAGGGGGTAGAAGGTGCTGGTAGGGATTAGGGGCTGTTAGGAGGGGTTGGTAGGGATTAGGAGGGGTTAAGAGGGCTAGGAGGGGTTGGGAGGGGCTAGGAGGGGATGGGAGTGGTTAGGATGAGTTATGAGGGGTTGGGAGGGGCTAAGAGGGGTTGGGAGGGGTTAGGAGGAGTTAGGAGGGACTAGGTATGGTTAAGAGGGGTTTGGAGGGGTTGTGAGGGTCTAGGAGGGGATGGGAGGGGTTAGGAGGAGTTAGGAGGGGATAGGAGGGGCTAGGAGGGGGTAGAAGGTGCTGGTAGGGATTAGGGGCTGTTAGGAGGGGTTGAGAGGACTAGGAGGGGTTGTGAGGGTTTAGGAGGGGATGGGAGGGGTTTGGAGTGGTTAGGATGGGTTAGGAGGAATTAGAAGGGGTTAGGAGGGGATGGGAGGGGTTAGGAGGAGTTAGGAGGGGCTAGGAGGGGTTGGGAGGGGTTAGGAGGGGTTAGGAGGGGTTAGGAGGAGTTAGGAGGGGCTAGGTATGGTTAAGAGGGATATGGAGGCATTTGGAGGGGTTATTATGGGTTGGTAGGGGTTAGGGGGTCTAAGAGGGGCTAGGAGGGGCTAGGATGGGTTAAGACGGGATAGGAGGGGTTAAAATGGGTTAGGAGGGACTAAGAGGGGTTAGGAGGGGTTAGGAGGGGCTAAGATGGGTTAGAAGGGGCTAGGATGGGTTAAGACGGGTTAGGGGGGTTAGGAGGGGCTAGGAGGGGTTAGGAGGGGCTAAAATGGGTTAGGAGGGGCTAAGATGGGTTAGGAGGGGCTAAGATGGGTTAGGAGGAGCTAAGAGGGGTAGGAGGGGCTAAAA
The DNA here is from genome assembly GCF_901001165.1 of Salmo trutta. Classification (NCBI taxonomy): domain Eukaryota; kingdom Metazoa; phylum Chordata; class Actinopteri; order Salmoniformes; family Salmonidae; genus Salmo; species Salmo trutta. The sequence goes on along the minus strand of NW_021822774.1, from coordinate 124,342 downwards.
TGGGCTAGGAGGGGCTAAGATGGATTAGGAGGGGCTAAGATGGGCTAGGAGGGGCTAAGATGGATTAGGAGGGGCTGAGATGGGCTAGGAGGGGCTAAGATGGGTTAGGAGGGGCTAAGAGGGGTTAGGAGGGGCTAAGATGGGCTAGAAGGGGCTAAGATGGGTTAGGAGGGGCTAAGAGGGGTTAGGAGGGGCTAAGAGGGGTTAGGGGGGGCTAAGATGGGTTAGGAGGGGCTAAGATGGGTTAGGAGGGGCTAAGATGGGTTAGGAGGGGCTAAGATGGGTTAGGAGGGGCTAAGATGGGTTAGGGGGGGCTAAGATGGGTTAGGAGGGGCTAAGATGGGTTAGGAGGGGCTAAGAGGGGTAAGGAGGGGCTAAGATGGGTTAGGAGGGGCTAAGATGGGTTAGGAGGGGCTAAGAGGGGTTAGGAGGGGCTAAGAGGGGTTAGGAGGGGCTAAGATGGATTAGGAGGGGCTGAGATGGGCTAGGAGGGGCTAAGATGGGTTAGGAGGGGCTAAGAGGGGTTAGGAGGGGCTAAGATGGGCTAGAAGGGGCTAAGATGGGTTAGGAGGGGCTAAGAGGAGTTAGGATGGGCTAGGAGGGGCTAAGATGGGTTAGGAGGGGCTAAGAGGGGTAAGGAGAGTTTATGTGTTTTAGGAGTGAACAAGAGGAGCTAGAAGGGGTTTTAAGAAGGGTAGGAGGTGCTAATAGTGGTTATGAGAGTTTGGGAGGGGTTCATAGCGCCTTTGAGGGTGGGAACACAATTGGACAAGGAAGTAGGGCTCAAGGAAAATTTGTCAAACTAGATATCTTGCAATATACTGGCAGATAGAAATATCGTTGAGTCAAGTCCAGTGTTCTATTGAACAAGGACAACCATATCTACTCACTGCTAGTGTGATTATGCAATCGGCAAAACACAAAGGCCACAATAAAACATTTCTAGATCAGAAAGCATGCCCAATCAGTCGATAACATCATTGGTTGAACTGTTCCGGCACGAATATTCTGAAATACCGCTATTGTGCATAATATTCACCCCCCTTGCCATTTTTCATATTTTGTTGCCTTACAACCTGGAATTAAAATAGATTTTTGGGGGTTTTGTATCATTTGATTTACACAATATGCCTACTATTTTCAAGATGCAAAATATTTTTTATTGTGAAACAAACAAGAAACAACAAAGAAAAACAGAACACTTGAGCGTGCATAACTATCACCCCCCCCCCCAAATGTCAATACTTTGTAGAGCCACCTTTTGCAGCAATTGCAGCTGCAAGTCTCTTGGGGTATGTCTCTATAAGCTTGGCACATCTAGCCACTGGGATTTTTGCTCATTCTTCAAGGCAAAGCTGCTCCAGCTCTTTCAAGTTGGATGGGTTCCACTGGTGTACAGCAATCTTTAAGTCATACCACAGATTCTCAATTGGATTGAGGTCTGGGCTTTGACTAGGCCATTCCAAGACATTTAAATGTTTCCCCTTAAACCACTCGAGTATTGCTTTAGCAGTGTGCTTATGGTCAATGTTCTGCTGGAAGGTGAATCTTTGTCCCAGTCTCAAATCTCTGGAAAATTGAAACAGGTTTCCCTCAAGAATTTCCCTGTATTTAGCGCCATCCACCATTCCTTCAATTCTGACCAGTTTCCCAGTCCCTGCAAATGAAAAACATCCCCACAGCATGATGCTGCCACCACCATGCTTCACTGTGGGGATGGAATTCTCGGGGTGATGAGAGGTGTTGGGTTTGCGCCAGACATAGCATTTTCCTTGATTGCCAAAAGCAACATTTGAATCTCATCTGACCAGAGTACCTTCTTCCGTATGTTTGGGGAGTCTCCCACATGCCTTTTGGCAAACATCGAACGTGTTTGCTTATTTTTTTCTTTAAGCAATGGCTTTTTTTCTGGCCACGCTTCCGTAAAGCCCAGCTCTGTGGAGTGTATGGCTTAAAGTGGTCCTATGGACAGATACTCCATTCTCCACTGTGGTGCTTTGCAGCTCCTTCAGGGTTGGTCTCTTTGTTGCCTCTGGTTAATGCCCTCCTTGCCTGGTCCGTGAGTTTTGATGGGCAGCCCTCTCTTGGCAGGTTTGTTGTGGTGCCATACTCTTTACATTTTTTTAATAATGGACTTTATGGTGCTCGTGGGATGTTCAAAGTTTCAGATATTTTTTAAATCCAACCCTCATTTGTATTTCTCCACAACTTTGTCCCTGACCTGTTTGGAGAGCTCCTTGGTCTTCACGGTGTCGCTTGCTTGGTGATTTTTTATTTTTTTATTTTTTATTTCACCTTTATTTAACCAGGTAGGCTAGTTGAGAACAAGTTCTCATTTACAACTGCGACCTGGCCAAGATAAAGCAAATCAGTGCATCACAAACAACAACAAAGTTACACATGTAATAAACAAACAGACAGTCAATAATACAATAGAAAAAGTTTATATACCGTGTGTGCAAATGAGGTAGGATAAGGGAGGTAAGGCAATAAATAGGCCATAGTGGCGAAATAATTGCAATATAGCAATTAAACACTGGAGTGATAGCTGTGCAGAAGATGAATGTGCAAGTAGAGATACTGGGGTGCAAAGGAGCAAAATAAATAACAGTATGGGGATGAGGTAGTTGGATGGGCTATTTACAGATGGGCTATGTACAGGTGAAGTGATCTGTTAGTTGCTATTTAACTCATTATGTGACTTCTGAAGGTAATTGGTTGCACCAGATCTTATTTGGGGGCTTCATAGCAAAGGGGGTGAATACATATGCACGCACCACTTTTCCATTTTTTTTTAAACAAGTAATTTTTTTAATTTCATTTCACCAATTTGGACTATTTTGTGTCTGTCCATTACATGAAAAATCCAAATAAAAATTCATTTAAATTACAGGTTGTAATGCAACAAAATAGGAAAAACGCCAATGGAGATGAATACTTTTGTAAGGTACTGCCTTCCCTGTGGCTCAGTTGGTAGAGCATGGTGTGTGCAATGCCAGGGTTGTGGGTTCGATTCCCACGGGGGGCCAGTACAAAAAAAAATGCATGAAATGTATGCATTCACTACTGTAAGTCGCTCTGGATAAGAGCGTCTGCTAAATGACGTAAATGTAATGTCTAAAGCACCCTCTCATCACTCATATGTAGGAAGATCCCAAATAATGTCTCGCTGTGAAGTTTCCCTTTAATGGGGCAATATGCAGTTCAAACAATAACAAAACCGGCCACCCACCACTGATTTGCAGATTGCCCTTTTAAAAGCAGGCTATAAAATGCATTCTACAAACCAACAACAAACAAGTATCATTAATGTTCAAATATAAGCATGTAAGCTTGTAAAATGTACAAGTGTAAGCTAGGGACATTGAGGCCTGGACTTGAGTACATGAATGTTGGGGTTAATTTTGAAATAGGTTGGCTGCAGTGTAGAGTCCACCTTTGTTCCTGGAGTGTCCACTAGAGGGCGGTCATGTAGTCTACACTGGTCTACATTAATCTACTGGCCACCAGTGTAGCCAGTATAAAGGGTCTGGAGACCTGGGGGTGATTCCGACCTGAGTTAAACACACGTTAATGGAAAATAATTCCCTTTTTATGCACTTTTCTCTCTACGTGTATTCTGACCTTGAACTTAAACATGAGAATGTTCCCCCCCTATTTGTTGGGGGTGGAGATCAAAGAAAGGAATGAATGGCAGGGGTGTGTCTATAGATACTCTGTATTCTGACCTTGACTTAATTTCCTTATTTTTCCACCACCTTTACGCCCAATGAAACGATGAAAAAGGTCAATAGACACCATTCTCCATGCACTCTAATTTATACATTGGATAAGAGCTGATGAGGACAGCTAGGTTAATGAGGAATATGTTTCAATGAGGGGATTTATAAATATTAATGGCAATTGTTTCAGATCTATTTTACCTTATAATCTCTGGAGACAAATGTGAAACCAGTCATATGGCAGCAAACTGAATCATATAAGCATATCAACTTTCCCACAGTAAACTTTATGAAGTGCTGGCCTTATACAGTGCCTTCGGATAGCAGTCATACCCCTTGACTTATTGCACATTTTGTTGTTACAGCCTGAATTCAAAATGTATTTTATAGTTGTTTTTTCCCACCCATCTACACACAATACCTCATACTGACAAAGTGAAAACATGTTTTTAGACATTTTCAGTTAATTTATTGAAAATTAAATAAATAAATATCTCATTTACATAAGTATTCACACCCCTGAGTCAATACTTTGTAGAAGCATCTTTGGCAGCGATTACAGCTGTGAGTATTTCTGGGTAAGTCTCAAAGAGCTTTCCACACCTGGATTGTGAAACATTTGCCCATTTAAAAAAAATATTCAAGTTCTGTCAAATTGGTTGTTGATCATTTGCTAGACAACCATTTTCAGGTCTTGCCATAGATTTTCAAATAGATTTAAGTCAAAACTGTAACTCAGCCATTCAGGAACATTCACTGTCTTCTTGGTAAGCAACTCCAGTGTAGATTTGGCCTTGTGTTTTAGGTCATTGTCCTGCTGAAAGATGAATTAAACTCCCAGTATCTAGTGGAAAGCAGACTGAACCAGGTTTTCCTCTATGATTTAATTTTTTATCCTGAAAAACTCCCCAATCCTTAATGATTACAAGCATACCCATAACATGATGCATCCACCACTATGCTTGAACATATGGTGAATGGTACTCAGTTATGTATTGTGTTCGATTTGCTCCAAACATAACACAAAAAGTGAAATGCTTTGCCACATTTTTGCAGTATTACTTCAGCAGCCAGGTCACTTGTGATACCAGTCAGTATTCAAAGTATATCAATGTCTGAGGACGTCAGGAGATGACATGGAAAATGGCCACTAGGGGCAACAGTGATAGAACAGTGATAGTACTGTAGTGCCTTTTTGCAAATGGGATGTATGTTTTGGAATATATTTATTCTATACAGGCTTCCTTCTTTTCACTCTGTCAGTTAGGTTAGTATTGTGGAGTAACTACAATGTTGATCTATCCTCAGTTTTCTATAATCACAGCCATTAAACCATAACTGCTTTAAAGTCACCATTGGCCTCATGGTGAAATCCCTGAGTGGTTTTCTTCCTCTCCGGCAACTAAGTTAGGAAGGACGCCTGTATCATTGTAGTGACTCATTGTATTGAGACACCATCCAAAGTGTAATTAATAACTTCACAGTGCTCAAAGGGATATTCAACGTCTGCTATTTTATTTTTTATCTATGTACCAATAGGTGTCCGTCTTTGCGAGGCATTGGAAAGCCCTCCCTGGTCTTTGCGAGGCATTGGAAAGCCCTCCCTGGTCTTTGCGAGGCATTGGAAAGCCCTCCCTGGTCTTTGCGAGGCATTGGAAAGCCCTCCCTGGTCTTTGCGAGGCATTGGAATGCCCTCCCTGGTCTTTGTGATTGAATCTGTGTTTGAAATTCACTGCTTTAGTGAGGGACCTTACAGATAAGTGTGGGGTACAGAGATGAGGTATTCATTCAAGAATCTTGTTAAACAATATTATTGCACACATAGTGAGCCCATACAACTTATTATGTGACTTAAGGACATTTTTACTCCTGAACTCATAAAGGCTTACCACAACAAACGGATTGGATACTTATTGAATCAAGACATTTTAACTTTACATTTTTTATTAATTTGTAAAATGTATGAAAACATCATTACACTTTGACATTATAGGGCATTATAGGGTATTTATTTGTTTTATTTAACCTTTATTTAACTAGGAAAGTCAGTTAAGAACTAATTCTTATTTACAATGACGTATTGAGTGTAGGCCAGTGACAAACAATCTCGATTTAATTCATTTAAATTCAGGCACAACAAAATTTGGAAAAAGTCAAGGGGTGTGAATACTTTCTGAAGGCACTGTATAAGAAAGCTCAGGAAATATTTTGCGATTTTTTTGGACATATATTTAACCTCTGTTTTTTTTGTTGGCAGAAAATTACCTCCATACTTCCATCCATTTTTATTTGTTTAAATCGGAACCAGTTTCCCTTGATACTTCTGAGGGTCGTAGAGCATAACAGAGGACACCATTGAGTTTGTGAGAATGTAGTGGTCATATTCGTTTCCAGCCCAAACGGTTCAGACGGAAGTTGGCATATGGGCATTACCGATTCAGACAAGTCCCTTGGAGCTTGTGGGGGGTCGTAGAGCAAAACGGAGAACACCATCGTGAGAGTCTCATAGAGTTTCTATGAGCATGGTCATAGTAGTGTGTAGGCCAAACCATTCGGATAAATACATACGTACAAATGTTCTTTTGTGAGAAGACCAGGACGTCTCATGGGGTCTGATAAACACCGCTGTAGCTCGGCCACCTTCCAACAGAGATACGTTTGGCTGACGTAGGCGGTGGATTGAGATGCAGACTAGATATCTCTAGTTTAAAACGGACTAATATTTATGACCTGCAGACAAAGTGATTTTAAAAAACAATCCGCAATCGTGTTACAGAGCCGGACGAAATACTCAAGGAGCAACTAGTGTTGTGGCCTTCGTCGGGAGATGAAAAAGACGGTCCTAAAGGAGAAAAAGACGTCACGTCATTGGAGGAGGAAACCCCCTCCTCTGACCCCAGCGAAGCACAGCAACCAATCAGCGATGAAGGCGAACAAAACGCTGCTCAGCAGGAACAACTGGTTCAGAAAGTTCACCAGGAGAGACCAAACTAAAGGATCAGGCCCCAGGCAGGATGGACAATGATGTAAGATATATTTGCTACACGTGTGGGCAGATGGGGCCCACTAGCTGTTACAGCACACACAGAGCATGGGGTTTCAAGGGGTGGGGGGGTGCTACTGGGAGAACCATGCCAGTCATGGGCTAACTGACAGACAACGATAGCCAAGGTGAAAGGAACTCATCTACCATCAGCAGTCAGTCAGCTGGTTACAACTCTGTGAAACAAAACCGTGCTGGTCAGACCTCCATAGCTTTTGGTAGCTGCTAGATGCTAAATGTTTGCTTGACACTGGGTCAGAGGTCACCACCATTACCGAGACACACTTTAAGAAGCACTTTGGGGATCCAGAACTGTTGTGTGCAAACGTGGGTGTGTCTTACAGCCACCAGCGGACTGGAGATTCCTGTTATTGGTTGCCTGGAGACAGACATTGAGTGCATGGGAAGAACATTGCATGTGAAGGGTGGCTTTGTCTTGAAGGATCCATCTTCAGAGAGTAAGGAACCACGGGGAGATTTATTAAGGACTCTTCTACACCAACCAGGAAGGTGTGACAAAGTGGGACCGCCACCAAGTGTCTGGAGAGGAAGCCACGCTGAAGCATGTCAGGGCGACCATTGGGATGCAGATCAGTTATTTGGCTCCAATCGAGGTCCCTCCAAACAGTGAGAAGATTGTGAAGGGAAGCTTCAAGAGTCCATGTGCAGCGAAAGTGCCCGGAGGTTCACCGGAAGGAGAGTCTGAGGAGGAGGAACAGGAGATCACGAAGGAGACAAAGGCCTCAGACATGCACAGAAAACAATTAGGCCCACTCTAATGATTCCATATGAGTCTTGGAGTCCGACAGTCAGCGGGATGCCTCCTGCAAGCTGCAGTAGACAAACCTTAGATGAGGTCGAGGAAAGAGGAGTCTCTCCCGGAAGGGAAAGGACACAGGCATACAAAGACGGCATTGAAGGTTTCAGAGGAGCTCTGGTGTACATTGCCTAGCTACTCAGCATGGCATGATTTTGCAGGGGGGGGGGGATATGACAAAGTTGAGAGATGTGGCTTTCTCTATTACTCTCAGGGACTTTCTGAGTCAACTTTTAGCAAAGTGACATCACAGCTTCGCTGAAAGGATCCGAGAGAGAGGGTGCGAGTGAGTGTGGAGGCGACAGGAGGAGAGAGTGAAAGAGCGGTAAATAGTGGAGAGGGGCCGAATTCAGAAAGTAACCTACATTGGAGTAATGTTGGAGAAAGAGGACTGGAAGAAGATTGTTTCATACCACCTACTGACTGTCATTTCGCTGTAGGGATTGCCGTGAATTCAATTGAGGAATCTAGCTACCAGACAGAGTGATGCTAGCTAGCTACCAGCCAGAGAGATGATAGCTAGCTACCAGACAGAGTGATGCTAGCTAGCTACCAGCCGGAGTGATACTAGCTAGCTACCAGCCAGAGTGATGCTAGCTAGCTACCAGCCAGAGTGATACTAGCTAGCTACCAGCCAGAGTGATACTAGCTAGCTACCAGCTGGAGTGATGCTAGCTAGCTACCAGCCAGAGTGATACTAGCTAGCTACCAGCCAGAGTGATACTAGCTAGCTACCAGCTGGAGTGATGCTGGCTAGCTACCAGCCAGAGTGATGCTAGCTAGCTACCAGCCAGAGTGATGCTAGCTAGCTACCAGCCAGAGTGATGATAGCTAGCTACCAGCCAGAGTGATAGCTAGCTAGCTAGCTACCAGCCAGAGAGATGATAGCTAGCTACCAGACAGAGTGATGCTAGCTAGCTACCAGCCAGAGAGATGATAGCTAGCTACCAGCCAGAGTGATGATAGCTAGCTACCAGCCAGAGTGATGCTAGCTAGCTACCAGCCAGAGAGATGATAGCTAGCTACCAGCCAGAGTGATGCTAGCTAGCTACCAGCCAGAGTGATGCTAGCTAGCTACCAGCCAGAGAGATGATAGCTAGCTAAAAAATAGAAAATAAAAGTAACAAATAATTAAACAGCAGCAGTAAAATAACAATAGCGAGGCTATATACAGGGGGTACTGGTACAGAGTCAATGTGGGGGGGCACCGGTTAGTTGAGGTAATTGAGATAATATGTATATATAGGTAGTGTGAAAGTGACTATGTATAGATAATAAACAGAGAGTAGCAGCAGCGTAAAAGGGGGGGGGGGGCAATGTGAATAGTCTGGGTAGCCATTTGAATAGCTGTTCAGGAGTCTTATGGCTTGGGGGTAGAAGCTGTTTAGAAGCCTCTTAATGGAGTTTAATAGAGATTGCATCATCTGTGGATCTGTTGGGGCGGTATGCAAATTGGAGTGGGTCTAGGGTTTCTGGGATAATGGTGTTGATGTGAGCCATGACCAGCCTTTCAAAGCACTTCATGGCTACAGATGTGAGTGCTACGGGTCGGTAGTCATTTAGACAGCTTACCTTTGTGTTCTTGGGCATAGGAATTATGGAGGTCTGCTTAAAACATGTTGGTAATACAGACCCAGTCAGACACAGGTTGAAAATGTCAGTGAAGACACTTGCCAGTTGCCAGTTGGTCAGCGCGTGCTCGAAGTACACGTCCTGGTAATCCGTCTGGCCCTGTGACCATGTGAATATTGACCTGATTAAAGGTCTTACTCACATCGGCTACAGAGAGCGTGATCACACAGTCGTCCGGAACAGCTGATGCTCTCGTGCATCAGCTGTCTCGTGTGGCTCAGTTGGTAGAGCATGGTGTTTGCAACGCCAGGGTTGTGGGTTCGATTCCCACGGGGGACCAGTATGGGAAAAAATTCACTACTGTAAGTTGCTCTGGATAAGAGCGTCTGCAAAATGACTAAAATGTAAATGTAATGTTTCAGTGTTACTTGCCTCGAAGCGAGCGTAGAAGTCATTTAGCTCGTCTGGTAGGCTCGTGTCACTGGGCAGCTATCGGCTGTGCTTCCCTTTGCAGTCTGTAATAGTTAGCAAGCCCTGCTACATCCGACGAGCATCGGAGCTGGTGTAGTACGATTCAATCTTAGTCCTGATTCCTGTGACGATGTTGCAAACATCTTTTATTATTGTATTCTGCCCTCATACAGACTCCCTCCTCATACAGACTCCCTCCTCATACAGACTCCCTCATACAGACTCTCTCCTCATACAGACTCCCTCCTCAGACAGACTCCCTCCTCGTACAGACTCCCTCCTCATACAGACTCCCTCATACAGACTCTCTCCTCATACAGACTCCCTCTTCAGACAGACTCTCTCCTCATACAGATTCCCTCCTCAAACAGACTCCATTATACAGACTCCCTCCTCATACAGACTCCCTCCTCGTACAGACTCCCTCATACAGACTCCCTCCTCACACAGACTCCCTCCTCAGACAGACTCCCTCCTCATACAGACTCCCTCCTCATACAGACTCCCTCCTCATACAGACTCCCTCCTCAGACAGACTCCCTCCTCGTACAGACTCCCTCCTCATACAGACTCCCTCATACAGACTCTCTCCTCATACAGACTCCCTCTTCAGACAGACTCTCTCCTCATACAGATTCCCTCCTCAGACAGACTCCCTCCTCGTACAGACTCCCTCAGACAGACTCCCTCAGACAGACTCCATTATACAGACTCCCTCCTCATACAGACTCCCTCCTCGTACAGACTCCCTCATACAGACTCCCTCCTCATACAGACTCCCTCCTCAGACAGACTCCCTCCTCATACAGACTCCCTCCTCATACAGACTCCCTCCTCGTACAGACTCCCTCATACAGACTCCCTCCTCATACAGACTCCCTCATACAGACTCCCTCCTCGTACAGACTCCCACATACAGACTCTTTCCTCATACAGACTCCCTCATACAGACTCCCTCATACAGACTCCCTCAGACAGACTCCCTCAGACAGACTCCATTATACAGACTCTTTCCTCATACAGACTCCCTCCTCATACAGACTCCCCCAGACAGACTCCCTCCTCATACAGACTCCCTCATACAGACTCCCTCAGACAGACTCCTACACCTGTATTTTAGTCAGTTTGATATTGACGTATCTGAGATAAAGGCTGTAAGGCTGCTAGATTGTACTGCTATGTTTTCATTGGTTGTGTTTAAGCTAGACTACATGTGCACGAGAGCAGTGGCATAGGGGGAAGAGTTCAAGATGAGGGTGTCGGTTAGGGCGTGGTGAGGGAGAGGGGTGAGAAAGAGGGGGTGAGAAAGAGGTGAGGCGCTGGTCAGACGGTCTCCTTTGGGCATTCGTGTTTAAGTGGTTTCCTTGTCCTCTTTCTGAGGATCCTTCCTTTCCTTTCTTCCTAACCCCTTTCTCTCGCTCCATCAACCTTTTAACAGTAATCAGAGCCTAAAAGACGAGCAACAGGCCGAGAGAGAGAGGGAGGGAGATGGGAAGAGGAGGTAGTTAGTAGATAAAAACTGTCTCCTCGCCGTAAAACGATCCTTCCCCTTTTTCTTCTTCGGGAAAAGAGGGATTTTATCTCTCCTTCTTAACTGAGGCTGGAGACGTGTTGTTCTCAGACCTGAGACGCCTCTCCTATCCTCTCTCCTTCCATCTCTCTCTCTCTCTCTCATGTCATTCTCTCTCCTCTCTCTCTCATTTTCTCCCCTCTCTGTCTCTCCCTTTCTATCTCTTTCCCTCTCTTTCTTCTCTCTCATGTCATTCGCTCTCTCTCTCTCTTTCTCTCCCTCTCTTCTCTCTCTCTCTCTTTCTCTCTCTATATCTGTCTCTGTTTTTTTTGTTTGGTTCATTCATTCATTCTTAGTCTTTTTGTATTTGTTTCCCCGTGATAGCTAGCTTTCCACCAGGAACACATTTATTAGGAGGAGTGTATTTATTCTCTGGGAAACAGAGAGCGTGACTCCTCAAAAGTTTCAAGTTTCAAGTTGCCAGGGTCAGTGCCAATGTCAGTATTTACAATTAGATGTGTGTCGGGGTAAGGTGACTAGGCATTAGAATGTGATAAACAGAGTAGCAGCAGTGTATATGATGATTGTATGTGAGTGTGCGTGTGCATGTTAGGTTATGTGTGTGTGTGTGTGTGAGCAAATTATGTGTGTGAGTGTGTGTGTGTGTGTGTTGGCGTGTCAGTGTGTGTATGAGTGAGTCTGTAGAGTCCTGTGGGTGCATAGAGACAGTGCAAAAAAATTCATAAATTAAAAAATGCATTTAAAAAAGAGGGTCAATACAGATAGTTTGTGTAGCCATTTTGTTAGCTATTTAGCGGTCTTATGGGGGATAACATGTCATATTAAACGGCATATAAACACTCTAAATAGGCTACATGTCATATTAAACTGCATATAAACACTCTGAATAGGCTACATGTCATATTAAACAGCATATAAACACTCTTAATAGGCTACATGTCATATTGAACAGTATATAAACACTCTAAATAGGCTACATGTCATATTGAACAGGATATTAACACTCTAAATAGATCAAGAGTCAGACAGGGAGCCTAAGAAGGAACAGAAATGAATTTTTAGGTTATATTATTTCATTTATTTCAACGCTATAGAAACACATTGTGAAGCATTTTATTGTGCACTCTCCTCAAACAATAGCATGGTAGTATTTCACTGTAACAGCTACTATAAATTGGACAATGTAGTTAGATTAACAAGAATTTTTAAGTTTTCTGCCCATATCAGATATGTCTATGTCCTGGGAAATGTTCTTATTACTTACAACCACATGCTAATCACATTAGCCTACGTTAGCTCAACCGTCCCGGGGGGGACCCACTGATACTGTAGAGGTTTTAACCAGCATGACTACCACAGCATTCTGCAGCGATACGCCATCCCATCTGGTTTGCACTTAGTGGGAATATCATTTGTTTTTCAACAGGACAATGACCCAACACACATCCAGGCTGTGTAAGGGCTATTTGACCAAGAAGGAGAGTGATGGAGTGCTGCATCAGATGACCTGGCCTCCACAATCACCCGACCTCAACCCAATTGAGATGGTTTGGGTTGAGTTGGACCACAGAGTGAAGGAAAAGCAGCCAACAAGTCCTCAGCAAATGTAGGAACTCCTTCAAGACTGTTGGAAAAGCATTCCAGGTGAAGCTGGTTGACTGAATGCCAAGAGTGTGGAAAGCTGTCATCAAGGCAAAGGGTGGCTACTTTGAAACATCTCTAAAATAAAATATATTTAGATTTGTTTAACACTTTTTTGGTTTCTACATGATTCCATATGTGTTATTTCATAGTTGTGATGTCTTCACTATTATTATACAATGTAGAAAATAGTAAAAATAAAGAAATACCCTTGAATGACTAGGTGTGTCCAAACTTTTGACTGGTACAATAATTAGGTGGGGGAAAGCAGTGCAATTGAGATTGCATCATTTATGGATCTGTTGGGGCAGTATTCAAGTTGGAGTGGGTCTTGAGTTATTTTTAATTTTATTTAACTAGTCAGGTCAGTTAAGAACAAGTTCTTATTTACAATGACGGCCTGCCGTGGAACAGTGTGTTTAACTGCCTTGTTCAGGGGCAGAAAGACTGACGTTAACTTTGTCAGCTTGGGGATTTGATCCAGCAACCTCTCGAGAACTGGCCCAACGCTCTAACCACAAGGCTACCTGCCACCCCTCCACTCTAACCACAAGGCTACCTGCCGCCTCTACACTCTAACCACAAGGCTACCTGCCGCCTCTACACTCTAACCACTAGGCTACCTGCCGCCTCTACACTCTAACCACTAGGCTACCTGCCGCCTCTACACTCTAACCACTAGGCTACCTGCCGCCTCTACACTCTAACCACTAGGCTACCTGCCGCCTCTACACTCTAACCACAAGGCTACCTGCCGCCTCTACACTCTAACCACAAGGCTACCTGCCGCCTCTACACTCTAACCACCAGGCTACCTGCCACCTCTACACTCTAACCACTAGGCTACCTGCCGCCTCTACACTCTAACCACAAGGCTACCTGCCGCCTCTACACTCTAACCACAAGGCTACCTGCCGCCTCTACACTCTAACCACTAGGCTACCTGCCGCCTCTACACTCTAACCACAAGGCTACCTGCCGCCTCTACACTCTAACCACAAGGCTACCTGCCGCCTCTACACTCTAACCACAAGGCTACCTGCCGCCTCTACACTCTAACCACTAGGCTACCTGCCGCCTCTACACTCTAACCACAAGGCTACCTGCCGCCTCTACACTCTAACCACTAGGCTACCTGCCGCCTCTACACTCTAACCACTAGGCTACCTGCCGCCTCTACACTCTAACCACAAGGCTACCTGCCGCCTCTACACTCTAACCACAAGGCTACCTGCCGCCTCTACACTCTAACCACAAGGCTACCTGCCGCCTCTACACTCTAACCACTAGGCTACCTGCCGCCTCTACACTCTAACCACAAGGCTACCTGCCGCCTCTACACTCTAACCACTAGGCTACCTGCCGCCTCTACACTCTAACCACTAGGCTACCTGCCGCCTCTACACTCTAACCACTAGGCTACCTGCCGCCTCTACACTCTAACCACAAGGCTACCTGCCGCCTCTACACTCTAACCACAAGGCTACCTGCCGCCTCTACACTCTAACCACTAGGCTACCTGCCGCCTCTACACTCTAACCAC
>NW_021822774.1:95002-107502 GCF_901001165.1 Salmo trutta | reverse complement strand
CACACACACACACACACACGCTCAAACACGCGCACACAAACACATACACACCACATGTTTACCTTGCCTTGACTCCTATGGGGACGCCAATAGAAAACAGAACCGATTGTCTTTGATCAACACCCAGCACATTATGGATCTCTTTTCATGATTCATCCATAGGAAGAGGTAAACTTAGCCATGGACAGGGCTGCCAGTACTGGGGCGAGAATACATATATATATATACACACAACACACATACATACATACATACATACATACATACATACATACATACATACATACATACATACATACATACATACATACATACATACATACATACATACATACATACATACATACATACATACATACATACAGTTGAAGGCGGAAGTTTACATACACCTTAGCCAAGTACATTTAAACTCAGTTTTTCACAATTCCTGACATTTAATCCTAGTAAACATTCCCTGTTTTAGGTCAGTTAGGATCACCACTTTATTTTAAGAATGTGAAATGTCAGAATAATAGTAGAGAGAATGATTTATTTCAGCTTTTATTTCTTTCATCACATTCCCAGTGGGTCAGAAGTTTACATACACTCAATTAGTATTTGGTAGCATTGCCTTTAAATTGTTTAACTTGGGTCAAACGTTTCAGGTGGCCTTCCACAACCTTCCCACAATAAGTTGGGTGAATTTTGACCCATTTCTCCTGACAGAGCTGGTGTAACTGAGTCAGGTTTGTAGGCCTCCTTGCTTGCACACGCTTTTTCAGTTCTGCCCACAAATTTTCTATAGGATTGAGGTCAGGGCTTTGTGATGGCTACTCCAATACCTTGACTTTGTTGTCCTAAAGCCATTTTGCCACAAGAATTTAAGCTTTCAGCCGATATAAGACACTTATATGTACCTAAATTTGTTGTTTCTCTAAAATCTGCAAGGCTTGATTTACAACTGTCCTGTTAATGGGACACCTATACCTAAGAAGTTTTAAGAAACGCTATAGATGGAAGGAATGTAGTTTGGAAACCTACCAAATGTCACGTCCTGGCCAGTATAAGGGTTAATTGTTATTGTAGTTTGGTCAGGACGTGGCAGAGGGTATTTGTTTTATGTGGTTCGGGGTGATGTGTTTGTTGAAGGGCGTTTAATTTATTATTTCCTGGTTTTGGGTTATGTTCTATGTTTAGGTATTTCTATGTTTAGTCGAGTGAGTGTATTTCTATGTTAGGTTAATGGGGGGGTTGGGACTCTCAATTGGAGGCAGGTGCTTCCTCGTTGCCTCTGATTGAGAGTCCTATATATGGGTAATTGTTTGGTGTAGGTTTTGTGGGAGATTGTTCTGTGTTTAGCCGTGTGCCTTGCCAGACTGTTAATTTGCCGTAGTGGTTCAGTGTTTGTTGTTTTCAGTTTTCCTTCTTTATTTAATAAAGAGGATGAGTTATTTACTTATTTCTGCTGCATTTTGGTCCTCCTTTCCCAACGACGACCGTGACACCAAAAAACTATTAGGCAATAACAAATTCAATCCCCTTTAGTAGACAAGTTCCTGGATAAAATGCTCCACTGTAATAGTGAAGGTGTAAACTTGGCAGTAGGAAATCTTAACAGTATATTTGTCCTCTCAGCTTCCTTATCAAATCTAAAAAATCTCAAATAGAAAACCGAAGAAATGGTTTGATGAAGAATGGGTAAAATACTTCTCCAATCTGTTTGTTTAACAAAGAATAAACAGCAGAAACATATACATGATCAATTACATATCTTAGAATCAAATATTAAAGACTACCAGAACCCACTGGATTCTCTAAATACCTTGAATGAGCTACAGGACAAAATAAAAACCCTCCAACCCAAAAAGGCCTGTGGTGTTGATGGTATCCTCAGTGATGTGATAAAATATACAGACAACAATTTCCAATTGGCTATTCTAAAACACTCTAACATCATCCTAAGCTCTGGCATCTTCCCCAATATTTGGAACCAAGGACTGGTCACCCCAATCCACAAAAGTGGAGACAAATTTAACCCCAATAACTACCGTGGGATATGCGTCAACAGCAACCTTGGGAAAATCCTCTGCATTATCATTAACAGCAGACTCGTACATTTCCTCAGTGAAATCAATGTACTGAGCAAATGTCAAATTGGCTTTTTGCCAAATTATCGTACGATTGACCACGTATTCACCCTGCATACACTAATTAACAAACAAACAAACCAAAACAAAGGCAAAGTCTTCTCATGCTTTGTTGATTTCAAAAAAGCCTTTGACTCAATTTGGCATTTCACCTGCTATACAAATTGATGGAAGTGGTGTTGGGGGAAAAATATATGACATTGTAAAATCCATGTACACAAACAACAAGTGTGCGATTATAATAGGCAAAAAACACACACATATCTTCCCACAGGGCCGTGGGGTGAGACAGGGATGCAGCTTACGCCCCACCCAATTCAACATATATATCAATGAATTGGCGAGGGCACTAGAACAGTCTGCAGCACCCGGCCTCACCCTACTAGAACCTGATGTCAAATGTCTACTGTTTGCTGATGATCTGGTGCTTCTGTCCCCAACCAAGGAGGGCCTACAGCAGCACCTAAATCTTCTGCACAGATTCTGTCAGACCTGGGCCCTGCCAGACCTGGGCCATATCAGACCTGGACCCTGACAGTAAATCTCAGAGAGACAAAAATAATGGTGTTCCAAAAAATGTCCACTCGCCAGGACCACAAATACAAATTCCATCTAGACACCGTTGCCGTAGAGCACACAAAAAACTATACATACCGTGGCCTAAACACCAGCGAAACAGGTAACTTTCACAAAGCTGTGAACGATCTGAGAGGCGAGGCAAGAAGGGCCTTCTATGCCATCAAAAGGAACATACATTTCGAAATACCAATTAGGATCTGGCTAATAATACTTTTATCAGTTATAGAACCCATTGCCCTTTATGGTTGTGAGGTCTGGGGTCTGCTCACCAACCAAGAATTCACAAAATGGGACAAAAACCAAATTGAGACTCTGCATGCAGAATTCTGCAAAAATATCATCCGTGTACAACGTAAAACACCAAATAATGCATGCAGAGCAGAATTAGGCAGATACCCGCTAATTATCAAAATCCAGAAAAGAGACGTTAAATTCTACATCCACCTAAAAGGAAGTGATTCCAAAACCTTCCATAACAAAGCCATCACCTACAGAGAGATGAACCTGGAGAAGAGTCCCCTAAGCAAGCTGGTCCTGGGGCTCTGTTCACAAACACACCCCACAGAGCCCCAGGACAGCAACACAATTAGACCCAACCAAATCATGCGAAAACAAAAAAGAGAATTACTTGACACATTGGAAATAATTAACAAAAAAACTGAGTAAACTAGAATGCTATTAGGCCCTAAACAGAGAGTACACAGTGGTAGATTAGCTGACCACTGTGACTGACCCAAACTTAAGGAAAGCTTTGACTATGTACAGACTCAGTGAGCAGAGCCTTGCTGTTGAGAAAGAGCGCTGTAGGCAGACCTGGCTCTCAAGAGAAGACAGGCTATGTGCACACTGCCCACAAAATGAGGTCGAAACTGAGCTGCACTTCTTAACCTCCTGCCCAATGTATGACCATATTAGAGACCCATATTTCCCTCAGATTACACAGATCCACAAAGAATTCGAAAACAAACCCGATTTTGATAAACTCCCATATCTACTGGGTGAAATACCACAGTCTGCCATCACAGCAGCAATATTTGTGACCTGTTGCCACAAGAAAAGGTCAACAAGTGAAGAACAAACACCATTGTAAATACAACCCATATTTATGTTTATTTATTTTCCCTTTTGTTCTTTAACTATTTGTACATCGTCACAACACTGTATATATACATAATATGACATTTGTAATGTCTTTATTATTTTGGAACTTTTGTGAGTGTAGTGTTTACTGTTCATTTCTATTGTTTATTTCACTTTTGTATATTGTCTACCTCACTTGCTTTGGCAATGTTAGCATATGTTTCCCATGCCAAAAAAGCCCCTTGAATTTAATTGAATTGGATTGAGAGGGAGAGAGAGACATAGACATAGAGATATAGAGAGATGGAGACAGAGAGATATATATACAGAGAGAGAGACAGATAGATAGACAGAGAGATAGATAGAGACAGAGATATATATATATATATAGACAGAGACAGAGACATAGAGATAGAGACAGAGAGATAGAGATAGAGACAGAGAGATAGAGAGAGAGAGACAGAGAGTGAGAGAGAGACAGAGAGAAAGAGAAAGAGAGATAGAGACAGAGAGAGAGAGACAGAGAGAGAGACATAGAGAGAGAGAGAGAGACATAGAGAGAGAGAGAGAGACATAGAGAGAGAGAGAGAGAGAGAGAGACAGAGATATAGAGACAGAGAGATAGATATAGAGACAGAGAGAGAGAGACATAGAGAGAGAGAGAGAGAGAGACAGAGAGAGAGAGATAGAGACATAGAGAGAGAGAGAGAGAGAGAGAGAGAGAGAGAGACATAGAGAGAGAGAGAGAGACATAGAGAGAGAGAGAGAGACTCTAGACGGACTTCTCCTACCCTCACCTTCCTGTTCCTCCTCCTTTCCTGCCTCCTCCCCTCTCCTCTTATCATCTCCTCCCTCTCTTGACCCAGTGATCCACATCTCCTGTTTTCACCCAAAACACCAGTGACCAGCTAAAGCACAAAACTACTTGAATGGGCCAAAGAAATGTTCCACTAATACCTATATACCGATATACTTGGGAACAGGACGAAGACGAAGACAAAAATTAAACAGGTAAATATTTGTACTTGCAATGTTGTTTGTGCTGCACTGGTTTCCCTTTTCTCATGGCAACAGGTCACACATCTTGCTGCTGTGATGGCACATTGTGATATTTCACTCAATAGATAGGAGAAATACCTAAATTTTGATAAACTCCCATAACATATATTATGGGAGTTTATCAGTGTTTAATTTGATTAATAATTCTTTGTGGATCTGTGAAATCTGAGGGAAATATGTGTCTCTAATATGGTCATACATTTGGCAGGAGGTTAGGAAGTGCAGCTCAGTTTCCACCTCATTTTGTGGGCAGCGTGCCTATCTTGAGAGCCAGGTCTGCCTATGGTGGCATTTCTCAATAGCAAGGCTATGCTCACTGAGTCTGTACATAGTCAAGGATTTTAATTTTGGGTCAGTCACAGTGGTCAGGTATTATTCCACTGTGTACTCTCTGTTTAGGGCCAGATAGCATTTCAATATGTTCTGTTTTCTGGTTGTGTCTTTCCAGTGTGTCAAAAAGTTATCTTTTTGCTTTCTCATAATTTGGTTAGGTCTAATTGTGTTGCTGTCCTGTGGCTCTCTGGGGTCTGTTTGTGTTTGTGAACAGAGCCCCAGGATCGGCTGGCTGTTGAGACTCTTCTCTAGTTTAAGCTCTGTGTAGGTGAAGGCTTTATGGTGGAATGTGTGGTCTATGGTACAGTGTTTTGGTAAGAAGCCAATTTGACATTTGCTCTGGACATTGTTTTCATTCAGGAAATGTTAGAGTCTGTTAATGCAGGAGATTTTTCAGAGATTGCTGTTGGGGTCAAATTTGATTTCAGAGCGGAGGACGATGTTAAGGAGTTTAAGAATAGCCAATTGGAAGTTGTGGTCTGTATATTTCATCATTTCATTGAGGATACCATCAACACCACAGGCCTTTTCGGGTTGAATTTATAAAAATAAAAATAAAATTAAAAAGTATTTACATAACTATTCACACCCTTTGCTATGAGACTCGAAAATGGACTCAGGTGCATCCTGTTTCCATTGATCAAGCCATGAGGTTGAAGGAATTGTCCGTAGAGCTCAAAGACAGGATTGTGTTGAGGCACAGATCTGGGGAAGGGTATGAAACAATTTCTGCAGCATTGAAGGTCCCCAAGAACACAGTGGCCTTCATCATTCTTAAATGGAAGAAGTTTGGAACCACCAAGACTCTTCTTAGAGCTTGCCACACGGCCAAACTGAGCAATCAGGGGAGAAGGGTCTTGGTCATGGATGTGACCAAGAACCTGATGGTCATTCTGACAGAGCTCTAGAGTTCTTCTGTGTCGATGGGAAAACCTTCCAAAAGGACAACCATCTCTGCAGCACTCCACCAATAAGACATTTGTGGTAGAGTGGCCATACGGAAGCCCTCAGTAAAAGGCAAAGTAAAAGGCACATGACAGCACTCTTGGAGTTTGCCAAAAGGCACCTAAAGACTCTCAGACCATGAGAAACAAGATTCTCTGGTCTGATGAAACCAAGACTGAACTCTTTGGCCTGAATGCCAAGCGTCACGTCTGGAGGAAACTTGGTATCATCCCTATGGTGAAGCATGGTGGTGGCAGCATCATGCTGTGGGGATGTTTTTCAGCAGCAGGGACTGGAAGACTAGTCAGGATCGAAGAAAAGACGAGCCTTCCCTGTAGCTCAGTTGGTAGAGCATGGTGTTTGCAACACCAGGGTTGTGGGTTTGATTCCCATGGGGGGCCAGCACAGGAAAAAAAAAGAAAAAAAATGCATGAAATTGTATGAAATGTATGCATTCACTACTGTAAGTTGCTCTGGATAAGAGCGTCTGCTAAATGACGTAAAATGTAAAATGTAAAAGACGAACAGAGCAAAGTACAGAGGGATCCATGATGAAAACCTGCTCCAGAGCTCCAAACAGGTTTTTGAGGCGTTGAGCATGAGGTCGTTGTCCTTACACCACATCAGCGCTCGAGCCACATCACAGTGATGCTGTTTTCATTGTTGTCTGTGATGAGGCCGACTTTGATGGTGTCGTCAGCGTATTTAATGACCTTAACTGAGGTCTCCTGAGATGTAAACTGGTTTGTGAAGAAGGAGAAGAGGAGGGGATAGCACACAGCCATGTGGTGCACCAGCACTGAGGGTCAGAGGTCCGCTTGTTTACCTGGTCAGTCTGGTTCTGTCACTCAGGATGTCCAGTGCCCAGTGGCACATAGCTAGGTGGATGTTCATGTCCTGCTGCTTAGATGGTATTGAAGGCCAAGCTAAAGTCTATGAATGTGTGCGTAGGTGTTAGGTGTCTCCAGGTGTTGCACTGTGTGGTGGAGAGCCAGGATGAATGCATCTTCAACGGACCTATTAGACAAGTAGACAAACTGAGTTGCAAAGAAAAAGCCATATCTCAGACTGGCCAATAAAAATAAAAGATTAAGATGGGCAAGAGAACACAGACACTGGACAGAGAAGGCCAGCATCCCGGAGTCACCTCTTCACTGTTGACATTGAGACTGGTGTTTTGCGAGTACTATTTAATGAAGCTGCCAGTTTAGAACTTGTGAGGCATCTGTTTCTCAAACTAGACACTCTAATGTACTTGTCCTCTTGATCAGTTGTGCCCCGGGGCCTCCCACTCCTCTTTCTATTCTGGTTAGAGCCAGTTTGTGCTGTTCTGTGAAAGGAATAGTACACAACGTTGTACGAGATCTTCAGTTTCTTGGCAATTTCTCTCATGGAATAGCCTTCATTTATCAGAACAATAATAGACTGATGACTTTCAGAAGAAAGTTATTTGTTTCTGGCCATTTTGCGCCTGTAATCAAACCCACAAATGCTGATGCTCCAGATACTCAACTAGTGTAAAGAAGGGCAGTTTTATTGCTTCTTTAATCAGCAACAACAGTTTTCAGCTGTGCTAACATGATTGCAAAAGGGTTCGCTAATGATCAATTAGCCTTTTAAAACTATAAACTTGGATTAGCTAACACAACGTGCCATTGGAACACAGGACTGATGGTTGCTGATAATGGGCCTCTGTACGCCTATGTAGATATAACAACATTTCATAACATTTTTAAATGACCGCAAACTTTTGAACGGTAGTGTACACTGTCATAAGGAAATGGAGCCAGTTGTTCCACAGCTGGGGGCAGGTTGATCTACACTGTGGTGGAGTACAGCTGGGGGCAGGTTGATCTGGCCATTCAGCTTTCCTTATGTTTATCTTTTTTAAAAACAGTTTTCACCTCATCCTCCTGTATGGTGAATGAGAGGGATACTCTCACCTCATCCTCCTGTATGGTGAATGAGAGGGATACTCTCACCTCATCCTCCTGTATGGTGAATGAGAGGGATACTCTCACCGTATCCTCCTGTATGGTGAATGAGAGGGATACTCTCACCTCATCCTCCTGTATGGTGAATGAGAAGGATACTCTCACCGCATCCTCCTGTATGGTGAATGAGAGGGATACTCTCACCTCATCCTCCTGTATGGTGAATGAGAGGGATACTCTCACCTCATCCTCCTGTATGGTGAATGAGAGGGATACTCTCACCTCATCCTCCTGTATGGTGAATGGTGGTGGGAGGGGATACTCTCACCTCATCCTCCTGTATGGTGAATGAGAGGGATACTCTCACCGCATCCTCCTGTATGGTGAATGGTGGTGGGAGGGGATACTCTCACCGCATCCTCCTGTATGGTGAATGAGAGGGATACTCTCACCTCATCCTCCTGTATGGTGAATGAGAGGGATACTCTCACCGCATCCTCCTGTATGGTGAATGAGAGGGATACTCTCACCGCATCCTCCTGTATGGTGAATGAGAGGGATACTCTCACCTCATCCTCCTGTATGGTGAATGGTGGTGGGAGGGGATACTCTCACCTCATCCTCCTGTATGGTGAATGAGGGTGAAACTCTCACTTCAAATCCTCCTGTATGGTGAATGAGGGTGAAACTCTCACTTCAAATCCTCCTGTATGGTGAATGAGAGGGATACTCTCACATCATCCTCCTGTATGGTGAATGGTGGTGGGAGGGGGGAGGATGTATTTATTTATTTGTATCTCCTGAATGCTTTTCCAGACGGATCTGGAGTTAGTGAATTGTTTTTCGTTTTTTTTAGTGCGGTTTGTTTTGTCCTTCCGTATTGCAGAGTGCAGTTCATATTGGGCTGCTTTGTATTTTTCTTTATCTCCACAGATGTTGGCAGAGTTATTTTCCCTACGTAGTAAAGCTAGTTATTTTCCTTATGTAGTGAAGCTAGTTATTTTCCCATGTAGTGAAGCTAGTTATTTTCCCTACGTAGTGAAGCTACTTATTTTCCCATGTAGTAAAGCTAGTTATTTTCCTTATGTAGTAAATCTAGTTATTTTCCCTACGTAGTAAATCTATTTATTTTCCCTGCATAGTAAAGCTAGTTATTTTCCCATGTAGTGAAGCTACTTATTTTCCTTATGTAGTAAAGCTAGTTATTTTCCCATGTAGTGAAGCTAGTTATTTTCCTTATGTTGTCACGTCCTGACCAGCAGAGGGTGTTGTTGTGTAGTTTTGGTCAGGACGTGGCAGAGTATGTCTGTGTATGTGTGTTCTGGGTGTTGTATTTCTATGTGGGTCTGTGTGGCTCCCGATCAGGGACAGCTGGTTATCGTTGTTCCTGATTGGGAGTCATATAATTAGGAGTATGTTTGTCACTTGGGGTTGTGGGTGGTTGTGCTAACACTGCTAGTCTTTGGTATGTACGTAGCCTGTTAGCCTGTTAGTCGTTTTTGTTTATTGTTTTTCCCGTGGATACTTTGCTCTTATATATTAAAAGGATGAGTATCTACATTTCACCTGCTGCAGTTTGGTCTCTTCAACACGGCTGTAATTATGACATATGTAGTGAAGCTAGTTATTTTCACATGTAGTGAAGCTAGTTATTTTCACATGTAGTGAAGCTAGTTATTTTCACATGTAGCGAAGCTAGTTATTTTCCCATGTAGTAAAGCTAGTTATTTTCCCATGTAGTGAAGCTAGTTATTTTCCCATGTAGTGAAGCTAGTTATTTTCCCATGTAGTGAAGCTAGTTATTTTCCCACGTAGTGAAGCTAGTTATTTTCCCATGTAGTGAAGCTAGTTATTTTCCCATGTAGTGAAGCTAGTTCTTTTGAGAACCAGGGCTTGCTGTTGCCGGGTGACGTCATGGTTTCTGTGGGGGGACACAGAACCAGATGTATGATGTTACAGTGTCTGTGTACTCATCGAGTGTGGTTCATGAGGCTCTGAAAGTATCCAAATCGTACATTCAAAACAGCCTTTCAGTGTTTCAACAGCATCTGTGGACCATATTTGATCTGTTTTTTTGGACTGTATTGAATAGTTTTAGTTTTTGTTAATATGTTGGAATGAGGAGCAGCATTACGTGGTCAGATTTTCCCAGCAGAGCTAAAGGGAATGCATGGTAACCAGATGAGATTGAACTGTAGCAGGGATCCAGAATTGCATATTCTCTTGTGGGGCATGCCACCAGTTGTTCGTAGTTAGGTAACTCGTGGGGCATGCCACCAGTTGTTCGTAGGTAGGTAACTCGTGGGGCATGCCACCAGTTGTTCGTAGGTATGTAACTCGTGGGGCATGCCACCAGTTGTTCGTAGTTAGGTAACTCGTGGGGCATGCCACCAGTTGTTCGTAGGTAGGTAACTCGTGGGGCATGCCACCAGTTGTTCGTAGGTAGGTAACTCGTGGGGCATGCCACCAGTTGTTCGTAGTTAGGTAACTCGTGGGGCATGCCACCAGTTGTTCGTAGGTAGGTAACTCGTGGGGCATGCCACCAGTTGTTCGTAGTTAGGTAACTCGTGGGGCATGCCACCAGTTGTTCGTAGGTAGGTAACTCGTGGGCATGCCACCAGTTGTTCGTAGGTAGGTAACTTGTGGGGCATGCCACCAGTTGTTCGTAGGTAGGTAACTTGTGGGGCATGCAACCAGTTGTTCGTAGTTAGGTAACTCGTGGGGCATGCCACCAGTTGTTCGTAGTTAGGTAACTCGTGGGGCAGATTGGAGCAGATTGGTTCCCCCATGTCTCAGTCAGGCAGACAGAGGAGCGGATTGGTCCAGCCACGTCTCAGTCAGGCAGACGGAGGAGCAGATTGGTCCAGCCACGTCTCAGTCAGGCAGACGGAGGAGTAGGTTGGTCCAGCCAATCGTCATCTGTGTTAGTTGAGATCAATAGCAGCAGTTCGTCCCTGAGCGATCGGACGTTTGATGGTAGCAACGCAGGCAGAGAGGGACGGTAGGGCCATCTCCTGAACCTGGAGAGGATGCCGGCTCGCTTTCCATGTCCAGATGTATTCCCACCTGAAGGCTGTGACAGCCCATGTATGCTGTTAGTCAGTAATTCAGCAGGTAAAGAAAGGTGTTGTGGATTAAAGACTCCGTAGGATTTCTCCCCGATGTTTACTACTTCCAAACGTCTATACGTGTGTAAACGAGTAGACCATACGAATAACAGAACAAAGTCTGAGACATAGAATCAGAGCTGTGTCGAGCATCTTGGCCAACCAAGAGATGAGCTGTAGGTGTACCTACCATAGGAGTCCCCTCGAAGCCTACCATTGAACTATCTACATACCCAGCATGCAACAGAGCTGCAGGAGTACCTACTGCAGGAGTCCCCTCAAAGCCTACCATTG
This sequence comes from Salmo trutta, assembly GCF_901001165.1. NCBI lineage: Eukaryota > Metazoa > Chordata > Actinopteri > Salmoniformes > Salmonidae > Salmo > Salmo trutta. The sequence goes on along the minus strand of NW_021822774.1, from coordinate 96,045 downwards.
ACTAAGTACATACCCAGCATGCAACAGAGCTGCAGGACTTGTGACCCGTTTTTGTTGGTTATGTTGTCGTAGTTGTGTCTAGGGGGGCATATGGGGGAGGGAATGCTGTCCAGGGAGGTGTTTGTCCTCCTGTGTGCTGAAGGTGTCAGGTTCTTGTCCAGTTCTGGCGTTTATATCGCCACAGACTAGTACATGTCCCTGGGCCTGGAAATAATTGATTTTCCCCTCCAGGATGGAGAAGCTGTCGTCTCTGTGTAGGTAATTTCCCTATTAATTTCTAACCAGATGTGAAATGCTGCAGTTTTTATTAATTGAATAGAGTGGTTTATGTCTGATCTATACATTATATATCGTTATCTTTCTTTCTCTTTGTCCTGGTTGGGTAAATGAAACTCCCTCATGTCCTCATCACTGAAAGAGCTTCCTCGGTGCCTCAAGAGATAGACGGAGTGAATGAGAAAAAGAGCTTCCTCGGTGCCTCAAGAGATAGACGGAGTGAATGAGAAAAAGAGCTTCCTCGGTGCCTCAAGAGATAGACGGAGTGAATGAGAAAAAGAGCTTCCTCGGTGCCTCAAGAGATAGACGGAGTGAATGAGAAAAAGAGCTTCCTCGGTGCCTCAAGAGATAGACGGAGTGAATGACAAAAAAGAAAAGGAGGGAGAGAGTGATGTCATTCTCCTATCTCTCTTGTGTGTGTCCTGTACTCTTAATCCTTGACAGAACTCTAGTGTCTAGAACTCTAGGACTTCCATTAGGACATCCCACTCTCCCAGTAAACCACGTCCCAGGAGAGGTACTCCAGTTGAGGATAGAGGAGAGGGGAACGGGGGACGGGGGGGGGGGGGGGGGACAGGTGGATCTTCCCTTACACAATGAACAGGAGAGAAGGGTGAACGTAAGTGCACTGTGGTAGAGGTTAGGGACGAAAGGAAACACACAGACACAGGTTAACAGGCTACAGATGGGGAAATGTTGAACACACACTTTTTGTGTCAAACTTAACTTGCTGGTTTTACTTTTAAACAATATTACAACATTTTGAC
>NW_021822774.1:70002-92502 GCF_901001165.1 Salmo trutta | reverse complement strand
ACCATTTTAATTGAAAACAATCACAGTAAGGTACTTAAATGTTACCCAGAAATTATTTGATATTGAGATAAAAACGGCTGCATTGCACCTTTTAAGTTTAGGCATTAATTGGGATAGGGTTTAAACTGATATAATAAAAGCCGGTGCGTATTACTGGGATTGAACCTGCAATCCTCTTACCCAGAGTGCACCGTTTATACCCTTCCTCTATCCACGTCCACAACGCCCTAGGAAGCCACGGGCTTACTAGACTATAATTGGTGCTCACGTTGCCCCTAGTGGACAGTATTGAATCATCTCCCGACGTTCTTGGGTCCTGGATGGACAAAACGTCGAATATTGAAGTGGATCTGGTTGTTGTCTGTATCACCTCTTATTTGATCCCCCGAGGAAAGATGAGCGAGAAAAAGAAAGAAAGAGAGAAAGAAATAAAGAGAGAAAGACAGAGAAAGACAGAGAAAGACAGAGAAAGGAAAGCACCAGAGAGCATCTGGTGTCAGATAGACAGGAAACCTTTTCCTGACCTTCAGAGAGGATGAGTAGAAAAGCAGAAATGTCCTTGGCAGCAACTGTAAACATACACACTCGTGCCCGCACGCACACGCACACACGCGCACACTCACACACACACACACACACACACCCACGTGCTCTGAATCTCAGGGGATGTGTTTGTTTAAAGGTCTAGTTTATTTGGTGTTCGGAAGTCAACTAAGAGGCTTCCTCGTCGATGAGAGAGCTACCATGCTTTCCTCTGAGTCACACACACACACACACACACACATATACAAACACACGCACCCACACACACACACACACACACACACACACACACACACACACACACACACACACACACACATATACAAACACACGCACCCACACACACACACACACACACACACACACACACACACACACACACACACACACACACACACACACACACACACACATATACAAACACACGCACCCACACACACACACACACACACACACACACACACACACACACACATATACAAACACACGCACATGCAAACACACACAATTGGGAGGTGGAAAAAAAGGGAAAAGGTACAGGGGAATATGGATCAGAATGGGGAACAGAAACAGTGTTCCCTTCATAGTAGACCACTGTTGAACATCATGGGCTATGTGAAGGGAATAGTATGCGATTTGGGATGAGGACTCTTGGCTCGTCTCATCAGGTTGGATGGAGACTAGTCTCATCAGGTTGGATGGAGACTAGTCTCATCAGGTTGGATGGAGACTCTTGGTTAGTCTCATCAGGTTGGATGGAGACTCTTGGTTAGTCTCATCAGGTTGGATGGAGACTAGTCTCATCAGGTTGGATGGAGACTAGTCTCATCAGGTTGGATGGAGACTCTTGGTTAGTCTCATCAGGTTGGATGGAGACTAGTCTCATCAGGTTGGATGGAGACTCTTGGAGGTAGGGAGACTCTGGTTAGTCTCATCAGGTTGGATGGAGACTCTTGGCTAGTCTCATCAGGTTGGATGGAGACTCTTGGCTCGTCTCATCAGGTTGGATGGAGGACTCTTGGTTAGTCTCATCAGGTTGGATGGAGACTAGTCTCATCAGGTTGGATGGAGACTCTTGGTTAGTCTCATCAGGTTGGATGGAGACTAGTCTCATCAGGTTGGATGGAGACTCTTGGTTAGTCTCATCAGGTTGGATGGAGACTCTTGGCTCGTCTCATCAGGTTGGATGGAGACTCTTGGTTAGTCTCATCAGGTTGGATGGAGACTCTTGGCTAGTCTCATCAGGTTGGATGGAGACTCGTCTCATCAGGTTGGATGGAGACTCTTGGCTAGTCTCATCAGGTTGGATGAGACTCTTGGCTCGTCTCATCAGGTTGGATGGAGACTAGTCTCATCAGGTTGGATGGAGACTCTTGGCTAGTCTCATCAGGTTGGATGGAGACTCGTCTCATCAGGTTGGATGGAGACTCGTCTCATCAGGTTGGATGGAGACTCTTGGCTAGTCTCATCAGGTTGGATGGAGACTAGTCTCATCAGGTTGGATGGAGACTAGTCTCATCAGGTTGGATGGAGACTCTTGGCTCGTCTCATCAGGTTGGATGGAGACTAGTCTCATCAGGTTGGATGGAGACTCTTGGTTAGTCTCATCAGGTTGGATGGAGACTCTTGGCTCGTCTCATCAGGTTGGATGGAGACTAGTCTCATCAGGTTGGATGGAGACTCTTGGCTAGTCTCATCAGGTTGGATGGAGACTCTTGGCTAGTCTCATCAGGTTGGATGTGCCAGCCTCACTTCTTCCCATCATTAAATTATCAATCTGTCTTCATTTCATTTTTCCGGGTTCTCTTTGTTCCTCTCCGGTCGACCTCCTGGTTATCCCCGGTTACCTCGGGTCAACACTGTTTCCTGGCAACTGTGACCCGTTGCAAACGGTTACCGGCAGTGTCAGCTGTGACGTCTTCAACGTCAATTAGCGTAACGTAACGTTGCATATGGCTAACATTGTCTCTAACAGCTCTCTTTACTGTAAACAGTAGGCTTGAGTCACACAGTTCAGAAGTAATTTCACACATGCAGCCCTCTGATATGTCCTTGGTTGCTACACAATGTGGGAACCAGATTAGATTTTTCCCGACATCATTCAACTAGTGGGACTATTGGGAATGAATGTGTGTGTGTGTAGTGTGTGTAGTGTGGAAGAGTGTGTGTGTAGTGTGTGTAGTGTGGAAGAGTGTGTGTGTGTGTGTAGTGTGTGTAGTGTGGAAGAGTGTGTGTGTAGTGTGTGGAAGAGTGTGTGTGTAGTGTGTGTGTAGTGTGTGTAGTGTATGTACAGTTGTGGCCAAAGGTTTTGAGAATGACACAAATATTAATTTTCACAAAGTCTGCTGCCTCAGTTTGTATGATGGCAATTTGCATATACTCCAGAATGTTATGAAGAGTGATCAGATGAATTGCAAAGTCCCTCTTTGCCAAGCAAATGAACTGAATCCCCAAAAAAAACATTTCCACTGCATTTCAGCCCTGCCACAAAAGGACCAGTTGACATCATGTCAGTGATTCTCTCGTTAACACAGGTGTGAGTGTTGAAGAGGACATGGCTGGAGATCACTCTGTCATGCTGATTGAGTTTGAATAACAGACTGGAAGCTTCAAAAGGAGGGTGGTGCTTGGAATCATTGTTCTTCCTCTGTCAACCATGGTTACCTGCAAGGAAACACGTGCCGTCATCATTGCTTTGCACAAAAAGGGCTACACAGGCAAGGATATTGCACCTAAGATTGCACCTAAATCAACCATTTATCGGATCATCAAGACTTCAAGGAGAGTGGTTTAATTGTTGTGAAGAAGGCTTCAGGGCGCCCAAGAAAGTCCAGCAAGCACCAGGACCGTCTCCTAAAGTTGATTCAGCTGAAGGATTCGGACACCACCAGTACAGAACTTGCTCAGGTATGGCAGCAGGCAGGTGTGAGTGCATCTGCACGCACAGTGAGGTGAAGACTTTTGGAGGATGGCCTGGTGTCAAGAAGGGCAGCAAAGAAGCCACTTCTCTCCAGGAAAAACATCAGGGACAGACTGATATTCTGCAAAAGGTACAGGGATTGGTCTGCTGAGGACTGGGGTAAAGTCATTTTCTCTGATGAATCCCCTTTCCGATTGTTTGGGGCATCCGGAAAAAAGCTTGTCCGGAGAAGACAAGGTGAGAGCTACCATCAGTCCTGTGTAATGCCAACAGTAAAACATCCTGAGACCATTCATGTGTGGGGTTGCTTCTCAGCCAAGGGAGTGGGCTCACTCACAATTTTGCCTAAGAACACAGCCATGAATAAGAATGGTACCAACACATCCTCCGAGAGCAACTTCTCCCAACCATCCAGGAACAGTTTGGTGACGAACAATGTCTTTTCCAGCATGATGGAGCACCTTGCCATAAGGCAAAAGTGATAACTAAGTGGCTCGGGGAACAAAACATCAAAATATTTGGGGTCTATGGCCAGGAAACTTAATCCCATTGAGAACTTGTGGTCAAGAATCAAGAGGCGGGTGGACAAACAAAAACCCACAAATTCAGACAAACTCCAAGCATTGATTATGCCAGAATGGGCTGCCATCAGACAGGATGTGGCCCAGAAGTTAATTGACAGCATGCCAGGGCGGATTGCAGAGGTCTTGAAAAAGAAGGGTCAACACTGCAAATATTGACTCTTTGCATCAACTTCATGTAATTGTCAATAAAAGCCTTTGACACTTATGAAATGCTTGTAATTATACCTCAGTATTCCATAGTAACATCTGACAAAAATATCTAAAGACACTGAAGCAGCAAACTTTGTGGAAATTAATATTTGTGTCATTCTCAAAACTTTTGGCCACGACTGTAGTGTGTATTGTGTGTGCAGTGTTTAGTGTGTGTAATGTGTGTAGTGTGTGTAGTGTGTAGTGAGTGTAGTGTGTGTAATATGTGTGTGTAGTGTGTAGTGAGTGTAGTGTAGTGTGTTGTGTGTATTGTGTGTAGTGTAGTGTGTAGTGTGTGTAGTGTGTAGTGTGTGTAGTGTGTGTAGTGTAGTGTGTTGTGTGTAGTGTGTGAAGTGTAGTGTGTGTAGTGTGTGTAGTGAGTGTAGTGTGTGTAGTGTGTTGTGTGTAGTGTGTGTGATGTGTAGTGTAGTGTAGTGTAGTGTGTGAAGTGTAGTGTGTAGTGTGAGTAGTGTGTGTAGTGTGTGTAGTGTGTCTAGTGTGTGTAGTGTGTGTGTAGTGTGTGTGTAGTGTGTGATGTGTAGTGAGTAGTGTGTGTAGTGTAGTGTAGTGTAGTGTAGTGTAGTGTAGTGTAGTGAGTGAGTGTAGTGAGTGTAGTGTGTGATGTGTAGTGAGTAGTGTGTGTAGTGTGTGTAGTGTGTGATGTGTAGTGAGTAGTGTGTGATGTGTAGTGAGTAGTGTGTATAGTGTAGTGTAGTGTAGTGTAGTGTAGTGTGTGATGTGTAGTGAGTAGTGTGTGTAGTGTGTGTAGTGTGTGATGTGTAGTGAGTAGTGTGTGTAGTGTAGTGTAGTGTAGTGTAGTGTAGTGTAGTGTAGTGTAGTGTAGTGTAGTGTAATGAGAAAGACAGTGTGTAGCAAAGGAGGCTGCTGGGAGGACCCATTGAAGGACGGGCTCATTATAACTGCTGGAATGGAATTAAAGAAACGTATCAAACACATCACACATATGGAAACCACGTGTTTCGACTCCGGTCCATTTACTCCATTCCAGCCATTACAATGAGCCCGTCCTTCAATGGGTCCTCCCAGCAGTCTCTACTGGTGTGTAGCGTGTGTATTGTGGTAGCAGTGGTGTAACTAGATGAGTCATTGTCAGTGCATTTTGGACGTACAGTAATGGAGATGTTGTATACATCTCTACTCTGTGGGACAAAAGAGATGCATCACCACAACATACACACACACACACAGACACACACACAGACAGACAGACACACACACACACACAGACAGACACACACACACACACACAGACACACATACACACATACACACACACACACACACACACACACAGACAGACACACACAGACACACACACAGACACACACACAGACACACACACAGACACACACACAGACACACAGACACACACACACACACACACACACAGACACACACACACAGACAGACACACACACACACACACACAGACAGACACACACCCACACACACACACACAGACACACACACAGACACACACACAGACACACACACACAGACACAGACACACACACAGACACACACACACAAACACACACAGACACACACACACACAGACACACACAGACAGACACACACACACACAGACAGACACACACACAGACACACACACAGACACACACACAGACACACACACAGACAGACACACACACAGACACACACACACACACACAGACACACACACACTCACACACAGACACACACACACAGACACACACACACAGACACACACACACAGACACACACACAGACACACACACAGACACACACACAGACACACACACACAGTAGTGGAGATTAAGGCGTGTCTGTTGGGAAAAAGACAGACAGAAAAAACATCTGTCCAGCAGGTTTAGAACCTCTCCTTCAACCCCTCATCACAGACTGGAGACCAACCATCTCCTTCAACCCCTCATCACAGACTGGAGACCAACCATCTCCTTCAACCCCCCATCACAGACTGGAGACCAACCATCTCCTTCAACCCCCCATCACAGACTGGAGACCAACCATCTCCTTCAACCCCTCATCACAGACTGGAGACCAACCATCTCCTTCAACCCCCCATCACAGACTGGAGACCAACCATCTCCTTCAACTCCTCATCACAGACTGGAGACCAACCTCTCCTTCAACCCCTCATCACAGACTGGAGACCAACCATCTCCTTCAACCCCTCATCACAGACTGGAGACCAACCATCTCTTTCAACCCCCCATCACAGACTGGAGACCAACCATCTCCTTCAACTCCTCATCACAGACTGGAGACCAACCTCTCCTTCAACCCCTCATCACAGACTGGAGACCAACCATCTCCTTCAACCCCTCATCACAGACGAGACCAACCATCTCCTTCAACCCCTCATCACAGACTGGAGACCAACCATCTCCTTCAACTCCTCATCACAGACTGGAGACCAACCTCTCCTTCAACCCCTCATCACAGACTGGAGACCAACCATCTCCTTCAACCCCTCATCACAGACTGGAGACCAACCTCTCCTTCAACCCCTCATCACAGACTGGAGACCAACCATCTCCTTCAACTCCTCATCACAGACTGGAGACCAACCATCTACTTCAACCCCTCATCACAGACTGGAGACCAACCTCTCCTTCAACTCCTCATCACAGACTGGAGACCAACCATCTCCTTCAACCCCTCATCACAGACTGGAGACCAATCATCTCCTTCAACTCCTCATCACAGACTGGAGACCAACTATCTCCTCACAGACTGGAGACCAACCATCTCCTTCAACCCCTCATCACAGACTGGAGACCAACCATCTCCTTCAACCCCTCATCACAGACTGGAGACCAACCATCTCTTTCAACCCCTCATCACAGACTGGAGACCAACCATCTCCTTCAACCCCTCATCACAGACTGGAGACCAACCATCTCCTTCAACCCCCCATCACAGACTGGAGACCAACCATCTCCTTCAACCCCCCAATTCAGACTGAGGTCCAACCTCTTCTACAACTGTCCATCTCAGACTGGGGACCAACCTCTTCTACAACTGTCCATCTCAGACTGGAGACCAACCTCTTCTACAACTCATTTATTTATTAAAAAAAAACGTTTTATTGCAGGAACACCAGTATACATGCAAGAGGTATTCAAACAGACAATGATAACATATGCTAGAGGTTACAACAAATCACAGATTATACAAAGACCTTAAAAAAAATTATTGGAAGAACATAGAATGGTCTTAATGTATTGCTCGAACTCCTTATAGAAAATATGGAAGAGTGTTTTTTTGTTGTTGTTGTGAATATGCATTTGAATATGACATTTTTCCATTAGCACAATTCGATTAATGAGGTAAAATTGTTTTTTTAAAATCTTTATTATGGCTAAGGAAACCGAGCAGCACATTCTCCCATTAAAAACAACAAAAGTAATCAAGAATATTAACAGTTATAAAACTATAAATATCATGCCATAATTTCTTTACATGTAGACAATGCCAAAATAAATACAAAACTGTTTCTGAATGCTCAACACAAACCATACAGTTAATGTTAATGTCTTTTTGAGTTTCTTACCCTGATTCGCAGGGTAATTGTCACACCCGGATCCGTTTCACCTATCCTTGAGATTGTCTCCATCCCCCCTTCAGGTGTCGCCCATCTTCCCCCTTATCCCCTATGTATTTATACCTGTGTTCTCTGTTTGTCCCGTTGCCAGTTCATCTTGTTTGTCAGCTTAACCATCTTTTTTGTTCTCAGCTCTTGCTTTTCACAGTCTCTCTTTTTCTCGCCGTCCTGGTATTGACCATTGCCTGTCCTGTCACATTGCCTGTCTTGACTCTGAGCCCGCCTGCCTGACCACTCTGCCTGCCCCTGACCCTGAGCCTGCTTGCCGACCTGTACCTTTGCCCCACATCTGATTTGTTGACCTCTGCCTACTGTGACCCTGAGCGTGCCTGCTGTCCACTACCGTTTCCCCACCTTTGGTTTACTGACCCCTGCCTGCCTTGACCTGTCTATTGCCCCTGTTGGATTATTAAACCATTGTTAATTCAACTTGTCTGCATCTGGGTCTTACCTTGATTCCTGATAGTACTTATTGGCCATGATTGACCCAGCAGACCCGGGTCAGCTGCGCAACGCCATCTCCACCCAGGGAGCCACCATCGGTAGGCACGAGGAATTGCTTCGTGGCCTTGTGGAGGGGTCCAAACGTTGGCTGAATGCCATGACCGGGCGTTGGACAGTTCGCTGGAGCAATTCCACGGGTTGTCTGGGAGGTCGCCTACGACGGTGGTAACCCCACAGCTCCTCAGCGACTCAGCTGCTAGCAGCGCTGTCTCATTGGTCACTCCACCTTCTCGGGAGCCCCGCTTACCTCCTCTGGAACGCTTCTATGTCGGTCGTTCCTAGCTCAATGTGCCCTCGTCTTTGAGCTTCAGCCCTCCTCCTTCCCCTCGGATCGCTCCAAGATAGCCTACCTCATTACGCTGATGTCCGAGAGGGCTCTCACCTGAGCTACTACCATGTGGGAACAACAGCCGGCCATATGCGCTAGTCTGGAGGGGTTCGTGGGAGATGTGAGGAAGGTTTTTGATGCCCCTTTCTCTGGGCGAGTGGCCGTCTGGAAGCTAATCCAGCAGTGTAGCTGATTATGTGGTGAATTTCTGCACGTTGGCGGCGGAGAGTGCTTGGAATCAAGAGGCACTGTTCAGTATGTTCCTGCACGGTGTCTCGGAGGAGGTCAAGGAAGAGCTTGCAGCCAGAGAGTTACCTACGGAGCTCGATTCCCTCATCGCTTTGACCATTGGAGGGAGAGGAAATTGGATTTCGCATGCACACCCAAGGATCCCACCTTGACTCCGAGTCATCCCAGAAGCTCCCAATTGTCTCTTTGTGAAGAGAAACCGAGGCAGCCCAATCTGCCACGGCCATTGCCTGACGTCAGCACAACCTGCCACAGGACATCTTCCTGGGGGCTCGGAAGGTGCCCCGGACCTCTCCGCAATTTCCGCGGAGTACCAGGACCTCTGGGGGGTGTTCAGCAAGGCCCGGGCCACTTCGCTCACGCCGCACCGACCTTATGACTATGGGATTGACCGTCTCCTTAACACGACTCCACCCCGCCAGCACATTGTTCTTCTTTGTGGAGAAGAAGGACAAGACCCTGCACCCAGACATTGACTACCAAGGTCTCAATGACATAACGGTGAAGAACCACTACCCACTACCACTCATCTCCTCGGCCTTTGAGCCGCTCCAGGGGACCACTGTGTTTTCCAAGCTGGATCTATGGAACGCTTACCACCTGGAACACCTTCAACACATCCAGCGGTCACTACGAGTATCTGGTCATGCCATTTGGCCTTACCAACGCCCCTGCTGGGGTCCAGGCTCTGGTCAATGATGTTCTCCACGACATGTTGAACAGGTTCCTCTTTGTCTACATAGAGGACATCCTCACCTTCTCCCGTTCCACCCAAGAACACATGCTCCACATCCGACAGGTTCTCCAATGCCTCCAGGAGAACCAGCTGTTTGTAAAAGCAGAGAAGTGCGAGTTCCATTGTTCCACCATCCCTTTTCTGGGTTTCATCATCGCCGCAGGGAGTGTGCAAATGGATCCCGGGAAGGCGGTGGTGGATTGGCCCCATCCTACTTCCAGGGTGCAGCTGCAATGCTTCCTGGGGTCCGGGAGGTGCAGCGGTCCCAGCCAAACCCGGGGGGGGGGGGGGGGGGGCACTGATAATTGGATGCTTGTGTCTGACGCTGTCCGCTCTGCGGTCCTGGAGTGCTCAGAATAAGACTCCTCGGCAAGCTCCGGCTGGTCTTCTGCAACCACAGCCTGTTCCTCACCATCCCTTGACCCACATATCCCTGGATTTCGTCACGGGTCTGCCACTGTCTGAGGGCAGCACTGTCATCCTGTTTGTGGTCGACCGGTTTTCCAAGGCTGCTCACTTCATTCCTCTCCTCAAACTACCCTCAAACTACCCTCAGCCAAGGAGACGGCCCAGCTCAGGGTGCAGCACGTCTTCCAGATCCATGGACCGCCCGTGGACATGGTCTCCGACCGGGGGCCTCAGTTCTCGTCCCGGTTCTGGAAGGCATTCTGCGCCCTCATTGGGTCATTGGCCAGCCTGTCCTCTGGGTTCCACCCCCAGTCCAATGGCCAGTCGGAGCGAGCCAAAAAGGATCTTGATACTACTCTGCGCTGCCTGGCCTCCGCCAACCCCACCTCCTGGAGCCAGTAGCTGGTGTGGGTCGAGTACGCCCGCAACATCCTTCGCTGCTCTGCCACGAGCCTATCTCCATTTGAGTGTTCCCTGGAGTATCAGCCCCCGCTCTTCCCCGAGCAGGAGGAAGAAGTCGACGTACCTTCTGCCCAGATGTTTATCTGCCACTGTCGTCGTACTTGGAGGAGAGCCTGGTCGGCCATACTCAAGACCACCTCCCAGGTGTCGTCTCAAGCAGAAGGTATGGCTATCCACCTGGGATCTGCCCCTCCGGGTGGAATCCCGCAAACTCTCCCCCCAGTTATTCAGCCCATTTCCCATCTCCAAGATTATTAGCCCCTCTGCTGTTCGTCTTCTGTAGCCCCGTACCCTTCGTATACATCCCACCTTTCATGTGTCAAGAGTCAAACCTATGTCTCACAGCCCTTTGTCTCCTGCATCTGTGTCATACCTTGATTCATGATAGTAATACGTGTGGATCATTCTTAAAGATACCTTTTTGACCTCAACAAGCAGGTATGTGTGGTAATAACCAAACATTTTTCCAACAGATATTATTGGCACATCTATTCCAGTAAATTGTGACATAAGGATTACATACAATATCCCTTTGAAATAAAGCCCGTATAGATCTGTTGTTCTGAGGGAGCAAGGAGAAACACATTTTTTCCTATTGGAGAGTCAACTGGATTAAGCGAGGGGAGATCAAGAAGGTGAGGTCTGGTTACTCCTCTAAATAACATGAGAGTTCCAGATGGAATAGCATCAGAGACTATGGAGAACTCTCTAGGTGTTACAGGGATATTGTAACGAGATGCAAATTCCTCATAATTGAGTAACAATCCTTCTACATTATAAAGTTGACTCAACAGCAGGATATGATTACTGAACCAGTTCTTAGGAAATAAAGACTTGTTTCTATACAAAATCTCCTTATTGTTCCAAATGAAATACCTATGCGAGGAACAATTATGTTTATATACTGTATTAACGACCACGCTAAGAATACTTGTCTATGAAAAGCAGATAATTTTCTAGGAATCTTATCACTGTTATAATTATTAAGTAACTTAAAATTAAAGCCACCAAAACGGCAGAAGATAAAATGAGGGATGAAATTCTAAATTGAAGTTGGATTCTTTAAGAAATGTTCAGCCCAATTTATCTTAAAACTATTATTCAAAGTAGGAAAATCATCAAAATGCAGGCCATCATATTGATATATGTTCATAACGACAGATGTCCTAGTATAATGTGTATGATTTTTCCAGATAAAGTTGAAAAGCATCTGGTCAACTGCTTTAACTATTTTGTTGTCAAGATGTAGGGACTGGGCTGCATAAGTAAGTCTGGAGATACCTTCAGCTTTAGAAAGCAATACTCAACCTTTCAAGAATAAATCCCTCTGCAACCAATGGTTCAACTTCTTTTAGTTTTTTTTTCAATAATAGGTATGAAATGTAATGATCATCTTTCCTGTTGATCTTTAGATATGGTAATCTCAAGGCATGTTACTTTTTCCTTGACTGGAATATTGCAGATTGTCACATATGCTGTCTCTCCGGCGCTCTAGGTCGTCATGCTCCCGCGCCTCAGCTGGATCAGCAGAGGTGACCGGTCCGCTACTGATCCCCGGGATCGTCATTTTGGTCAGCATCCTGCACGTCGGGGAGGGGGTACTGTCACGTGTGCTCCCTCTCCGGCCTCTAGGTCACCAGGCTGCTCGTTATGGAGCACACCTGTCACTATCGTCACGAGCACCAGCGCCTCATGACACTCACCTGGACTCCGTCACCTCCTTGATTACCTTCCCTTTATATGTCCCTCCCCTGGGTTCTTTCCTCAGGTGTAATTGCCTCTGTTTCATGTCAGTGCGTTGTTTGTGTTTCTTGTTTCACGTACCATCTATTTATTAAACACTCACTCCCTGTTCTTGCTTCCCGACTCTCAGCGTACATCGTTACACAGATAAAGGGTATCACACAGTCTATAAAAAAGCAAACAATTCATACTTATTAACGTTGAGGCAAAGACCAGATGCTTTGGAAAAAAAACAAGTATCACATTGACTTCTCTAGGAATCTGGTCAGCATCTTGCAAAAAAGAGGTTGGTGTCATCTACAAGCTGACTGATGATAATATCTCTGTCATCAATAGAGATCCCTTTTAATATCTCTGCCTGCAGTAGAGATCCCTTTTAATATCTCTGTCATCAATAGAGATCCCTTTTAATATCTCTGCCTGCAGTAGAGATCCCTTTTAATATCTGTCATCAATAGAGATCCCTTTTAATATCAAAACATGTAAGAAGTTGGTTTGCAAGCAGGAAGAGATAAGGCGAAATTGGGTAACCTTGCCTAATTCGTCCTTTCAGATCAATCCTAGTAGAAGTGAAATGCTTTAATTTAATGGAACTGTTCCCATTCATATACATAAGTTTAATCGTACTACAAAATAATTCCCAAAAACCAAATTTCTCAAGGGAGAGAAATAGAAACTCATCTTCCACTGTATCGAAGGCTTTATAAAAGTCTAAGAAAATAAAAAATATCTTAGAAGATTAGATCAGAATAGTCAATAACACCAGTCGGATATTATTAGATATTTGTCTATTCCTCATGAAGCCAGATTGGGTCTCTTCTATAATTGAGTCAAATACTGCCTTCATTCTTTTTGCAAGTATAGAGGTTAATATTTTGTAGTCGTTATTGAGCAGACAGATTGGACGGCAATTATCGAGGAGAAGCAAGTCTTTCTTTGGCTTGGGTATTAATGTAATCAGACCTTGAGTCAAACTGGGAGGGAGAGCATTATTTGTAATGCTTTCAGAAAAGACCTCCAACATAAATGGGGCCAACTGTTGAGAAAACATTTTGTAAAAGTCAGCAGATATACCATCAGTCCCCAGGAGACTCATTATTTTTAAGGTGTTCAATAGAATAAATTCTCTCTTCAACTCCCAAGTGAAGCAGCGGTCTAAGGCACTGCATTTCAGTACAAGAGGCGTCACTACAGTCCCTGTTTCAAATCCAGACTGTATCATATCCGGCCGTGATTGGGAGTCCCACAGGGCGGCGCACAATTGGCCCAGCGTCGTCCGGGTTTGGCCGGGGTAGGCCATCATTGTAAATAACAATTTGTTCTTAACTTACTTGACTAGTTAAATAAAGGTTACATTTTTACAAACAAAATAATAATTACATTAAAATAGGGTCATCACGCAGTTTCCTCTCAGCCTACGCAAATGATTTCACATCCCCCAGACATTCCAAAAAAAGAGTTGAGGAAACCTCACAATACTAAGAACTATATAACATTCTGTAGAAGTTACAACTAAAGATAGAGATTAATTCGGGATCATCTGTGATGAGAACAGTCACATTTATTTGTTAAATTGTATTATTTTTTGAGTGGTATTTTTCTATACTGAAAAAAATAAGGTGAATTTTGTTCACCCTGCTCTAGCCATTTCTTTCCTACATCTGACAAAGCAGA
Organism: Salmo trutta; assembly: GCF_901001165.1. Taxonomy (NCBI): domain Eukaryota; kingdom Metazoa; phylum Chordata; class Actinopteri; order Salmoniformes; family Salmonidae; genus Salmo; species Salmo trutta. Next base: position 78,531 of record NW_021822774.1, on the reverse strand, counting down.
GGGAGCCTGTATGAACTGAAAGCAGAGGGAGCCTGTATGAACTGAAAGCAGAGGGAGCCTGTATGAACTGAAAGCAGAGGGAGCCTGTATGAACTGAAAGCAGAGGGAGCCTGTATGAACTGAAAGCAGAGGGAGCCTGTATGAACTGAAAGCAGAGGGAGCCTGTATGAACTGAAAGCAGAGGGAGCCTGTATGAACTGAAAGCAGAGGGAGCCTGTATAAACTGAAAGCAGAGGGAGCCTGTATGAACTGAAAGCAGAGGGAGCCTGTATAAACTGAAAGCAGAGGGAGCCTGTATGAACTGAAAGCAGAGGGAGCCTGTATGAACTGAAAGCAGAGGGAGCCTGTATATTATTTTATAGAAATAGAATTGCTCCCTCTGCCTTCAGTTCATGCATATCATCCAACTTGTGTTGTAGCTCAAACAGAACAGATTTGTCCTCCTCTGAGAGACTTTCAACAGGCTTTTGAACAAGAGAGGTGATCTTTGTAATTATACTTTCTTCTTCAGCTCTCTTCGTCTTGGCAAGAAAACTCCCATATTTTAAAAAATATTTTCCAACCCCATATTTAAAAAGCTGTTACTGTACCCAGTTATGACTGTATGAATTCTCATTTTTAGCTTTGTTCCAGGAAAGTGTAATTAAATGTCTTATCTCCATCTTGACCAACTTTAATATAGAGCTATTAAGCTTCCACTAGGATGCTCTGCCAAGGTCATTATCAGAGATAAACAGTTTGTCAGAATAAATAGCTCTTTGATCAGTAAAGGGAGTGGCCAGGATGTTAACAGAAATAGCCTGTTTATCAAAACATTTAGACACCAACCAAAGATCTGTAGTGATTGTCTGGACCTGGTCTTATTACCCCAAGTGAAAGACTAGTCATTAGGAAACTTTACTCTCCAATTATCTATATATCAAACCTTTCCATAAACTGCTTCACAATATGTTATGCCCAATAGAAAATAATGGTAAATAATGTATTGCATAATTTTGGAGACACTTTTTTTTATAAATAAGAATTTAATGTTTCTAAACATGTCTACATTCATGTGGATGCTACCATGATTATGGATAACCATGAATTAATAGTGAATAATTATGAGTGAGAAAGTTAAATAGTGTCAAAGATCATACCCCAAAGACATGCTAACCTCTACTGTTATTGGTAATGGTGAGAAGCCAATATATGCTAACCTCTCCTGTTATTGCTAATGGTGAGATGCCAAGACATGCTAACTTCTCCTGTTATTGCTAATGGTGAGATTACAACACATGCTAACATATCTTGTTATTGCTAATGGTGAGATGCTAACACATGCTAACCTCTCCTGTTATTGCTAATGGTGAGATGCTAACACATGCTAACCTCTCCTGTTATTGCTAATAGTGAGATGCTAACACATGCTAACCTCTCCTGTTTTGCTAATAGTGAGATGCTAACACATGCTAACCTCTCTTGTTATTGCTAATAGTGAGATGCTAACACATGCTATACTCTCCTGTTATTGCTAATAGTGAGATGCTAACACATGCTAACCTCTCTTGTTATTGCTAATAGTGAGATGCTAACACATGCTAACCCCTCCTGTTATTGCTAATAGTGAGATGCTAACACATGCTAACCTCTCCTGTTATTGCTAATGGTGAGATGCTAACACATGCTAACCTCTCCTGTTTTGCTAATAGTGAGATGCAAACACATGCTAACCTCTCCTGTTATTGCTAATGGTGAGATGCTAACACATGCTAACCTCTCCTGTTATTGCTAATAGTGAGATGCTAACACATGCTAACCTCTCCTGTTTTGCTAATAGTGAGATGCTAACACATGCTAACCTCTCCTGTTTTGCTAATAGTGAGATGCAAACACATGCTAACCTCTCCTGTTTTGCTAATAGTGAGATGCTAACACAACAAGCTGTACTATGCCAGTAGCCAAGGATGACGATCATCAATTTTCATACTTTAATACCACACCCTCAGTAGCCATTCACAAACCAGCAATTCATCAATAGCAATCAATATGTCATCTCCAATATAAAAAAAATCAAGACAACAAGCTGTACTTTATTATATTAACATGAATAAACGTTAATATTTAATATTGAGCAATGATTTGTGAAACTTTATTTGGATCCATCTGTAGATGCTCAACAGACTATAAAATCCAGAAAGTGCAGCAAAGTGCTACCATATTGACTAGAGTAGGAAGTGGTTTGTACAGAACGACAGCCACTGGAATATGATAGATGGTAATTATACTACTACATCTAAAACAAACTGAAAAAAGAAAAAGACAAACTCTATCCGTTTCCGTCCCATCTTCTACTCTTCTAACTGTAAGCCCAAGCATGTGGTGTTCATCATCAATATGTTTTGATACACTTCTCTTCATTCCTCTCTCTTCGCTTCGCAATCGGTTTTTGTTTCTTAAATTCTCTCAGGCCTATGAATGAGGCCTCCCTCTCTCTCTCTCTCTCTCTCTCTCTCTCTCTCTCTCTCTCTCTCTCTCTCTCTCCTTCCTTCCTTCCTTCCTTCCTTCCCTCCCTCCCTCCCTCCCTCCCTCCCTCCCTCCCTCCCTCCTCTATCTCTCTCTGTCTCTCGCTCCCTCCCTCCCTCCCTCCCTCCCTCCCTCCCTCCCTCCCTCCCTCCCTCCTCTATCTCTCTCTGTCTCTCCCTCCCTCCCTCCCTCCCTCCCTCCCTCCCTCCCTCCCTCCCTCCTCTATCTCTCTCTCTCTCTCTCTCCTTCCCTCCCTCCCTCCCTCCTCTATCTCCCTCTCTCTCTCTCTCTCTCCTTCCTTCCTTCCCTCCCTCCCTCCCTCCCTCCCTCCCTCCTTCTAATCCTCTATAATATCCCCTCCCTGGCTAATCATCCAATGATCTGTTAATTTGTGAACTGAACGTGTGCAATGACCCCAGATGACCCCTGATTATCCCCAGTGACCCCTGCTGAACCAGGAGGAACCCTCGCTGTGATGAAGTGAGACTTTGTCAGATCTCATTATCGATAAACAAACACACACACACACACACACACACACACACAACACAGTCCCTGGAGAATTACACTTGGCCAAATCTCTCTTTTTCCTCTGTTAAGATTGGCCTGATTAACAAATAGCTGCGGCCAAAATGGCCTCATGAAAAGGGCTTTGTTCCAAAGAAGTGCAGTATATATTGAATAGGGTGGCATTAGACCCTGGTCCTAAGAGATGCAGTATATATTGAATAGGGTGGCATTAGACCCTGGTCCTAAGAGATGCAGTATATATTGAATAGGGTGGCATTAGACCCTGTTCCTAAGAGGTGCAGTATATATAGAATAGGGTGGCATTAGACCCTGGTCCAAAGAGATGCAGTATATATTGAATAGGGTGGCATTAGACCCTGGTCCTAAGAGATGCAGTATATATTGAATAGGGTGGCATTAGACCCTGGTCCTAAGAGGTGCAGTATATATTGAATAGGGTGGCATTAGACCCTGGTCCTAAGAGATGCAGTATATATTGAATAGGGTGGCATTAGACCCTGGTCCTAAGAGATGCAGTATATATTGAATAGGGTGGCATTAGACCCTGGTCCTAAGAGATGCAGTATATATTGAATAGGGTGGCATTAGACCCTGGTCCAAAGAGATGCAGTATATATTGAATAGGGTGGCATTAGACCCTGGTCCTAAGAGATGCAGTATATATTGAATAGGGTGGCATTAGACCCTGGTCCAAAGAGATGCAGTATATATTGAATAGGGTGGCATTAGACCCTGGTCCTAAGAGATGCAGTATATATTGAATAGGGTGGCATTAGACCCTGGTCCTAAGAGATGCAGTATATATTGAATAGGGTGGCATTAGACCCTGGTCCTAAGAGATGCAGTATATATTGAATAGGGTGGCATTAGACCCTGGTCCTAAGAGATGCAGTATATATTGAATAGGGTGGCATTAGACCCTGGTCCAAAGAGATGCAGTATATGTTGAATAGGGTGGCATTAGACCCTGGTCCTAAGAGATGCAGTATATATTGAATAGGGTGGCATTAGACCCTGGTCCAAAGAGATGCAGTATATATTGAATAGGGTGGCATTAGACCCTGGTCCTAAGAGATGCAGTATATATTGAATAGGGTGGCATTAGACCCTGGTCCTAAGAGATGCAGTATATATTGAATAGGGTGGCATTAGACCCTGGTCCTAAGAGATGCAGTATATATTGAATAGGGTGGCATTAGACCCTGGTCCAAAGAGATGCAGTATATATAGAATAGGGTGGCATTAGACCCTGGTTCTAAGAGATGCAGTATATATTGAATAGGGTGGCATTAGACCCTGGTTCTAAGAGATGCAGTATATATTGAATAGGGTGGCATTAGACCCTGGTCCTAAGAGATGCAGTATATATTGAATAGGGTGGCATTAGACCCTGGTCCTAAGAGATGCAGTATATATTGAATAGGGTGGCATTAGACCCTGGTCCTAAGAGATGCAGTATATATAGAATAGGGTGGCATTAGACCCTGGTCCTAAGAGATGCAGTATATATAGAATAGGGTGGCATTAGACCCTGGTCCAAAGAGATGCAGTATATATTGAATAGGGTGGCATTAGACCCTGGTCCTAAGAGATGCAGTATATATTGAATAGGGTGGCATTAGACCCTGGTCCTAAGAGATGCAGTATATATAGAATAGGGTGGCATTAGACCCTGGTCCAAAGAGATGCAGTATATATTGAATAGGGTGGCATTAGACCCTGGTCCTAAGAGATGCAGTATATATAGAATAGGGTGGCATTAGACCCTGGTCCTAAGAGATGCAGTATATATTGAATAGGGTGGCATTAGACCCTGGTCCTAAGAGATGCAGTATATATTGAATAGGGTGGCATTAGACCCTGGTCCTAAGAGATGCAGTATATATTGAATAGGGTGGCATTAGACCCTGGTCCAAAGAGATGCAGTATATATTGAATAGGGTGGCATTAGACCCTGGTCCTAAGAGATGCAGTATATATTGAATAGGGTGGCATTAGACCCTGGTCCTAAGAGATGCAGTATATATAGAATAGGGTGGCATTAGACCCTGGTCCTAAGAGATGCAGTATATATTGAATAGGGTGGCATTAGACCCTGGTCCTAAGAGATGCAGTATATATTGAATAGGGTGGCATTAGACCCTGGTCCTAAGAGATGCAGTATATATTGAATAGGGTGGCATTAGACCCTGGTCCTAAGAGATGCAGTATATATTGAATAGGGTGGCATTAGACCCTGGTCCTAAGAGATGCAGTATATATTGAATAGGGTGGCATTAGACCCTGGTCCTAAGAGATGCAGTATATATTGAATAGGGTGGCATTAGACCCTGGTCCTAAGAGATGCAGTATATAATGAATAGGGTGGCATTAGACCCTGGTCCTAAGAGATGCAGTATATATAGAATAGGGTGGCATTAGACCCTGGTCCTAAGAGGTGCAGTATATATTAAATAGGGTGGCATTAGACCCTGGTCCTAAGAGATGCCGTATATATTGAATAGGGTGGCATTAGACCCTGGTCCTAAGAGATGCAGTATATATTGAATAGGGTGGCATTAGACCCTGGTCCTAAGAGATGCAGTATATATTGAATAGGGTGGCATTAGACCCTGGTCCTAAGAGATGCAATATATATTGAATAGGGTGGCATTAGACCCTGGTCCTAAGAGATGCAGTATATATTGAATAGGGTGGCATTAGACCCTGGTCCTAAGAGATGCAGTATATATTGAATAGGGTGGCATTAGACCCTGGTCCTAAGAGATGCAGTATATATTGAATAGGGTGGCATTAGACCCTGGTCCTAAGAGATGCAGTATATATTGAATAGGGTGGCATTAGACCCTGGTCCTAAGAGGTGCAGTATATATTGAATAGGGTGGCATTAGACCCTGGTCCTAAGAGATGCAGTATATATTGAATAGGGTGGCATTAGACCCTGGTCCTAAGAGATGCAGTATATATTGAATAGGGTGGCATTAGACCCTGGTCCTAAGAGATGCAGTATATATTGAATAGGGTGGCATTAGACCCTGGTCCTAAGAGATGCAGTATATATTGAATAGGGTGGCATTAGACCCTGGTCCTAAGAGATGCAGTATATATTGAATAGGGTGGCATTAGACCCTGGTCCTAAGAGATGCAGTATATATAGAATAGGGTGGCATTAGACCCTGGTCCTAAGAGGTGCAGTATATATTGAATAGGGTGGCATTAGACCCTGGTCCTAAGAGATGCAGTATATATTGAATAGGGTGGCATTAGACCCTGGTCCTAAGAGATGCAGTATATATTGAATAGGGTGGCATTAGACCCTGGTCCTAAGAGATGCAGTATATATTGAATAGGGTGGCATTAGACCCTGGTCCTAAGAGATGCAGTATATATTGAATAGGGTGGCATTAGACCCTGGTCCTAACAGATGCAGTATATATTGAATAGGGTGGCATTAGACCCTGGTCCTAAGAGATGCAGTATATATTGAATAGGGTGGCATTAGACCCTGGTCCTAAGAGATGCAGTATATATTGAATAGGGTGGCATTAGACCCTGGTCCTAAGAGATGCAGTATATATAGAATAGGGTGGCATTAGACCCTGGTCCTAAGAGGTGCAGTATATATTGAATAGGGTGGCATTAGACCCTGGTCCTAAGAGATGCAGTATATATTGAATAGGGTGGCATTAGACCCTGGTCCTAAGAGATGCAGTATATATTGAATAGGGTGGCATTAGACCCTGGTCCTAAGAGATGCAGTATATATTGAATAGGGTGGCATTAGACCCTGGTCCTAAGAGATGCAGTATATATTGAATAGGGTGGCATTAGACCCTGGTCCTAAGAGATGCAGTATATATTGAATAGGGTGGCATTAGACCCTGGTCCTAAGAGATGCAGTATATATTGAATAGGGTGGCATTAGACCCTGGTCCTAAGAGATGCAGTATATATTGAATAGGGTGGCATTAGACCCTGGTCCTAAGAGATGCAGTATATATTGAATAGGGTGGCATTAGACCCTGGTCCTAAGAGATGCAGTATATAGAGAATAGTGTGGCATTAGACCCTGGTCCTAAGAGATGCAGTATATATAGAATAGGGTGGCATTAGACCCTGGTCCTAAGAGATGCAGTATATATTGAATAGGGTGGCATTAGACCCTGGTCCTAAGAGATGCAGTATATATTGAATAGGGTGGCATTAGACCCTGGTCCTAAGAGATGCAGTATATATAGAATAGGGTGGCATTAGACCCTGGTCCTAAGAGATGCAGTATATATTGAATAGGGTGAAATTAGATCCTGGTCCTAAGAGATGCAGTTTATATTGAATAGGGTGGCATTAGACCCTGGTCCTAAGAGATGCAGTATATATAGAATAGGGTGGCATTAGACCCTGGTCCTAAGAGATGCAGTATATATTGAATAGGGTGGCATTAGACCCTGGTCCTAAGAGATGCAGTATATATTGAATAGGGTGGCATAAGAACCTGGTCCTAAGAGATGCAGTATATATTGAATAGGGTGGCATTAGACCCTGGTCCTAAGAGATGCAGTATATATTGAATAGGGTGGCATTGACCCTGGTCCTAAGAGATGCAGTATATATTGAATAGGGTGGTATTAGACCCTGGTCCTAAGAGATGCAGTATATATTGAATAGGGTGGCATTAGACCCTGGTCCTAAGAGATGCAGTATATATTGAATAGGGTGGCATTAGACCCTGGTCCTAAGAGATGCAGTATATATTGAATAGGGTGGCATTAGACCCTGGTCCTAAGAGATGCAGTATATATTGAATAGGGTGGCATTAGACCCTGGTCCTAAGAGATGCAGTATATATTGAATAGGGTGGCATTAGACCCTGGTCCTAAGAGATGCAGTATATATAGAATAGGGTGGCATTAGACCCTGGTCCTAAGAGATGCAGTATATATTGAATAGGGTGGCATTAGACCCTGGTCCAAAGAGATGCAGTATATATTGAATAGGGTGGCATTAGACCCTGGTCCTAAGAGATGCAGTATATATTGAACAGGGTGGCATTGGACCCTGGTCCTAAGAGGTGCAGTATATATTGAATAGGGTGGCATTAGACCCTGGTCCTAAGAGATGCAGTATATATTGAATAGGGTGGCATTAGACCCTGGTCCTAAGAGATGCAGTATATATAGAATAGGGTGGCATTAGACCCTTGTCCTAAGAGATGCAGTATATATTGAATAGGGTGGCATTATACCCTGGTCCTAAGAGGTGCAGTATATATTGAATAGGGTGGCATTAGACCCTGGTCCTAAGAGATGCAGTATATATTGAATAGGGTGGCATTAGTTCCTGGTCCTAAGAGATGCAGTATATATAGAATATGGTGGCATTAGACCCTGTTCCTAAGAGATGCAGTATATATTGAATAGGGTGGCATTAGACCCTGGTCCAAAGAGATGCAGTATATATTGAATAGGGTGGCATTAGACCCTGGTCCTAAGAGAT
>NW_021822774.1:57502-65002 GCF_901001165.1 Salmo trutta | reverse complement strand
GAGTACTGAGTAGCTGCAGGAACAGGGTTGGAGAGACCATGGAGTACTGGGTAGCTGCAGGAACAGGGTTGGAGAGACCATAGAGTACTGAGTAGCTGCAGGAACAGGGTTGGAGAGACCATAGAGTACTGGGTAGCTGCAGGAACAGGGTTGGAGAGACCATAGAGTACTGGGTAGCTGCAGGAACAGGGTTGGAGAGACCATAGAGTACTGAGTAGCTGCAGGAACAGGGTTGGAGAGACCATAGAGTACTGGGTAGCTGCAGGAACAGGGTTGGAGAGACCATAGAGTACTGGGTAGCTGCAGGAACAGGGTTGGAGAGACCATAGAGTACTGGATTGCTGCAGGAACAGGAACAGGGTTGGAGAGACCATGGAGTACAGAGTACTGAGTAGCTGCAGGAACAGGGTTGGAGAGACCATGGAGTACAGAGTACTGGGTAGCTGCAGGAACAGGGTTGGAGAGACCATGGAGTACAGAGTACTGGGTAGCTGTAGGAACAGGAACAGGGTTGGAGAGACCATGGAGTACAGAGTACTGGGTAGCTGCAGGAACAGGGTTGGAGAGACCATGGAGTACAGAGTACTGGGTAGCTGCAGGAACAGGGTTGGAGAGACCATGGAGTACAGAGTACTGGGTAGCTGTAGGAACAGGAACAGGGTTGGAGAGACCATGGAGTACAGAGTACTGAGTAGCTGCAGGAACAGGGTTGGAGAGACCATAGAGTACTGAGTAGCTGCAGGAACAGGGTTGGAGAGACCATAGAGTACTGGGTAGCTGCAGGAACAGGGTTGGAGAGACCATAGAGTACTGGGTAGCTGCAGGAACAGGGTTGGAGAGACCATAGAGTACTGGATTGCTGCAGGAACAGGAACAGGGTTGGAGAGACCATGGAGTACAGAGTACTGGGTAGCTGCAGGAACAGGAACAGGGTTGGAGAGACCATGGAGTACAGAGTACTGAGTAGCTGCAGGAACAGGGTTGGAGAGACCATGGAGTACAGAGTACTGGGTAGCTGCAGGAACAGGGTTGGAGAGACCATGGAGTACAGAGGACTGGGTAGCTGCAGGAACAGGAACAGGGTTGGAGAGACCATGGAGTACAGAGTACTGGGTAGCTGTAGGAACAGGGTTGGAGAGACCATGGAGTACAGAGGACTGGGTAGCTGCAGGAACAGGAACAGGGTTGGAGAGACCATGGAGTACAGAGTACTGAGTAGCTGCAGGAACAGGAACAGGGTTGGAGAGACCATGGAGTACAGAGTACTGGGTAGCTGCAGGAACAGGAACAGGGTTGGAGAGACCATGGAGTACAGAGTACTGGGTAGCTGCAGGAACAGGGTTGGAGAGACCATGGAGTACAGAGGACTGGGTAGCTGCAGGAACAGGGTTGGAGAGACCATGGAGTACAGAGGACTGGGTAGCTGCAGGAACAGGAACAGGGTTGGAGAGACCATGGAGTACAGAGTACTGGGTAGCTGTAGGAACAGGGTTGGAGAGACCATGGAGTACAGAGGACTGGGTAGCTGCAGGAACAGGAACAGGGTTGGAGAGACCATGGAGTACAGAGTACTGAGTAGCTGCAGGAACAGGAACAGGGTAGGAGAGACCATGGAGTACAGAGTACTGAGTAGCTGTAGGAACAGGAACAGGGTTGGAGAGACCATGGAGTACAGAGTACTGGGTAGCTGTAGGAACAGGAACAGGGTTGGAGAGACCATGGAGTACAGAGTACTGGGTAGCTGCAGGAACAGGGTTGGAGAGACCATAGAGTACTGGGTAGCTGCAGGAACAGGGTTGGAGAGACCATAGAGTACTGGATTGCTGCAGGAACAGGAACAGGGTTGGAGAGACCATGGAGTACAGAGTACTGGGTAGCTGCAGGAACAGGAACAGGGTTGGAGAGACCATGGAGTACAGAGGACTGGGTGGAATATCAGCTACGGTGCAGCGAGAGGCAGCAGCTCCTCAGACAGAGGATGATGTAGAGCAAAATAACCAGAGTAGCCTACCAGACAGGATGGAGCAAACCTACCAGGCAGGATGGAGCAAACCTACCAGGCAGGATGGAGCAAACCTACCAGGCAGGATGGAGCAAACCTACCAGGCAGGATGGATCAAACCTACCAGGCAGGATGGAGCAAACCTACCAGACAGGATGGAGCAAACCTACCAGACAGGATGGAGCAAACCTACCAGACAGGATGGAGCAAACCTACCAGGCAGGGTGGAGCAAACCTACCAGACAGGATGGAGCAAACCTACCAGACAGGATGGAGCAAACCTACCTGGCAGGATGGAGCCAACCTACCAGACAGGATGGAGCAAACCTACCAGGCAGGGTGGAGCAAACCTACCAGGCAGGATGGAGCCAACCTACCAGACAGGATGGAGCCAACCTACCAGGCAGGATGGAGCAAACCTACCAGACAGGATGGAGCAAACCTACCAGGCAGGGTGGAGCAAAGCTACCAGACAGGATGGGTCAAACCAACCAGACAGGATGGAACAAACCTACCAGACAGGATGGAACAAGCCAACCAGGCAGGATGAACAACCCAAGCAGGCAGGATGGAACAAACCAACCAGACAGGATGGAACAAACCAACCAGACAGGAAGGAACAAACCAACCAGGCAGGATGGAGCAAAGCTACCAGGCAGGTTGAACAAACCTACCAGACAGGATGGAACAAACCAACCAGACAGGATGGAACAAACCTACCAGACAGGATGTAACAAACCAACCAGACAGGATGGATCAAACCAACCAGACAGGATGGAACAAACCAACCAGACAGGATGGAACAAACCAACCAGGCAGTATGGAACAAACCTACCAGACAGGATGGAACAAACCTACCAGACAGGATGGAGCAAACCTACTAGACAGGATGGAGCAAACCTACCTGGCAGGATGGAGCAAACCTACCAGACAGGATGGAGCAAACCTACCAGACAGGATGGAGCAAACCTACCAGGCAGGATGGAGCAAACCTACCAGGCAGGATGGAGCAACCCTACCAGACAGGATGGAGCAAACCTACCAGACAGGATGGAGCAAACCTACCAGGCAGGATGGAGCAAACCTACCAGGCAGGATGGAGCAAACCTACCAGACAGGATGGAGCAAACCTACCAGACAGGATGGAGCAAACCTACCAGGCAGGATGGAGCAAAGCTACCAGGCAGGATGGAGCAAAGCTACCAGGCAGGATGGAGCAAAGCTACCAGGCAGGATGGAGCAAACCTACCTGGCAGGATGGAGCAAACCTACCAGGCAGGATGGAGCAAACCTACCAGACAGGATGGAGCAAACCTACCAGACAGAATGGAGCAAACCTACCAGGCAGGATGGAGCAAACCTACCAGGCAGGATGGAGCAAACCTACCAGACAGGATGGAGCAAACCTACCAGACAGGATGGAGCAAACCTACCAGGCAGGATGGAGCAAACCTACCAGGCAGGATGGAGCAAACCTACCAGGCAGGATGGAGCAAACCTACCAGCCGGAATGGAGCAAACCTACCAGGCAGGATGGAGCAAACCTACCAGGCAGGATGGAGCAAACCTACCAGGCAGGATGGAGCAAACCTACCAGGCAGGATGGAGCAAACCTACCAGGCAGGATGGAGCAAACCTACCAGGCAGGATGGAGCAAACCTACCTGGCAGGATGGAGCAAACCTACCAGGCAGGATGGAGCAAACCTACCAGGCAGGATGGAGCAAACCTACCTGGCAGGATGGAGCAAACCTACCAGACAGGATGGAACAAACCTACCAGACAGGATGGAGCAAACCTACCAGGCAGGATGGAGCAAACCTACCAGGCAGGATGGAGCAAACCTACCAGACAGGATGGAGCAAACCTACCAGGCAGGATGGAGCAATCCTACCAGGCAGGATGGAGCAAACCTACCAGGCAGGATGGAGCAAACCTACCAGGCAGGATGGAGCAAACCTAAAAGGCAGGATGGAGCCAACCTACCAGGCAGGATGGAGCAAACCTACCAGACAGGATGGAGCCAACCTACCAAGCAGGATGGAACAAACCTACCAGACAGGATGGAGCCAACCTACCTGGCAGGATGGAGCAAACCTACCAGACAGGATGGAGCCAACCTACCAGACAGGATGGAACAAACCTACCAGTCAGGATGGAGCCAACCTACCAAGCAGGATGGAACAAACCAACCAGACAGGATGAAACAAACCTACCAGGCAGGATGGAGCAAACCTACCAGGCAGGATGGAGCAAAGCTACCAGGCAGGATGGAGCAAAGCTACCAGGCAGGATGGAGCAAAGCTACCAGGCAGGATGGAGCAAAGCTACCAGGCAGAATGGAGCAAACCTACCAGGCAGGATGGAGCAAAGCTACCAGGCAGGATGGAGCAAAGCTACCAGGCAGGATGGAGCAAAGCTACCAGGCAGGATGGAGCAAACCTACCTGGCAGGATGGAGCAAACCTACCAGACAGGATGGAGCCAACCTACCAGACAGGATGGAACAAACCTACCAGACAGGATGGAGCCAACCTACCAAGCAGGATGGAACAAACCAACCAGACAGGATGGAACAAACCTACCAGGCAGGATGGAGCAAACCTACCAGGCAGGATGGAGCAAAGCTACCAGGCAGGATGGAGCAAAGCTACCAGGCAGGATGGAGCAAAGCTACCAGGCAGGATGGAGCAAAGCTACCAGGCAGAATGGAGCAAACCTACCAGGCAGGATGGAGCAAAGCTACCAGGCAGGATGGTGCAAAGCTACCAGGCAGGATGGAGCAAAGCTACCAGGCAGGATGGAGCAAAGCTACCAGACAGGATGGGTCAAACCAACCAGACAGGATGGAACAAACCAACCAGACAGGATGGAACAAGCCAACCAGGCAGGATGAACAACCCAAGCAGGCAGGATGGAACAAACCAACCAGACAGGATGGAACAAACCAACCAGACAGGAAGGAAGAAACCAACCAGGCAGGATGGAGCAAAGCTACCAGGCAGGTTGAACAAACCTACCAGACAGGATGGAACAAACCAACCAGACAGGATGGAACAAACCTACCAGACAGGATGGAACAAACCAACCAGACAGGATAGATCAAACCAACCAGACAGGATGGAACAAACCAACCAGACAGGATGGAACAAACCAACCAGGCAGTATGGAACAAACCTACCAGACAGGATGGAACAAACCAACCAGACAGGATGGAACAAACCAACCAGGCAGGATGGAACAAACCAACCAGACAGGATGGAACAAACCTACCAGACAGGATGGAACAAACCAACCAGACAGGATGGAACAAACCAACCAGGCAGGATGGAACAAACCTACCGGAGAGAAAGCGGCTTTAAACAGCCCAACATTCACAAGGCCGCGGAGCCAGAAGGATTACCAGGACGTATAATCAGAGCATGTGCGGACCAACCAATGTCTTCATTGACATTTTTTTAACCTGTCCCTGACCGAGTCTGTAATACTTACATGTTTCAAGCAGACCACCGTAGTCCCTATGCCCAAGAATACCAAGGTAACCTGCTTAAATGACCTCCCGACCTATAGCACTCACATCTGTAGCCATGAAATGCTTCGAAAGGCTGGTCATGGCTCACATCAACACCATCATCCCGGGAAACTCTAGAACCACTCTAATTCGCATACCGCCCCAACAGAACCACAGATGACGCAATATCAATGGCACTCCACACTGCCCTTTCCCACCTGGACAGAAGGAACACCTATCTGTTCATTGACTACGGCTCAGAGGTTCAACACCAGTGAACACTGAACGCTTCAGTGCCCTCAAAGCTCATCACTAAGCTAAGGACTCTGGGACTAAACACATCCCTCTGCAACTGGATCCTGGATCTCCTGACGGGCTGCCCCCAGGTGGTAAGGGTAAGTAACAACACATCTGCCATGCTGATCCTCAACACCATTACGAAAAAAAAAAAAAAAAAAAAACATGTATGAAATGTATGCATTCACTACTGTAAGTCGCTCTGGATAAGAGCGTCTGCTAAATGACTAAAAATGTAATGTAAATGTAACACTTTGGCCCCTCAGGGGTGTGTACTTAGTCCCCTCCTGTACTCCCTGTTCACCCATGACTGCGTGGCCAAGCACGACTCCAACACCATCATTACGTTTGCTGACAACACAACAGTTGATCACCAACAACGATGAGACGGCCTATAGGGAGGAGGTCAGAGACCTGGCAGTGTAGTGCCAGGACAACAACCTCTCCCTCAATGTGAGCAAGACAAAGGAGCTGATCGTGGACTATAGGAAAAGGAGGGCCGAACAGGCCCCCATTAACCCCGACGGGGCTGAAGTGGAGCAGGTTAATTTTAAGTTCCTTGTTGTCCACATCACCAACAAACTATCATGGTCCAATCACACCAAGACAGTTGTGAAGAGGACACGGGTCAAGACAAAATATTTGGCATGGGTCCCCAGATACACAAAGAGTTCCACAGTTGCACCATCGAGTGCATCCTGACCGGTTGCATCACTTCCTGGAAGGGCAACTCCTTGGCATCCGACCATAAGGCGCTACAGAGGGTAGTGCGTACGGCCCAGTACATCACTGGGGCAAAGTTTCCTGCCATCCAGGACCTCTATACCAGGCGGTGTCAGAGGAAGGCCCTAAAAAATGTCAAAGACTCCAGTCAGCCTAGTCATAGACTGTTCTCTCTGCTACTTCACGGCTAATCAAAAGGCTCCTTAACAGCTTCTACCCCAAAGCCATAATACTGCTGAACAATTAATCAAATGGCCAACGGACTATTTACATTGCCCCCCCCCCCCCCCCCTTTGTTTTTACATTGCTGCTACGCTACTCGGTGTTTACCTACATTCCCAAATTACCTCGACTAACCTGTACCCCCTTACATAGATTCATTACTGGCACCCCCAGGTAAATATCCTCGTTATTGTTATTTTATTGTGTTACTTTTTCTTATTTTATTTTTTTTACTTTAGTTTATTTAGTAAATATTTTCTTAACTCTATTTCTTGAACTGCGTTGTTGGTTAAGGTGTTGTTGAGACAAGATTCAGATTTGAGAATAGTCAGATGGGGGAAACTACTTGATGAGAGAACAGCTGTGCAGCCTGAGGCAAAGAACAGAGCTGGACTTTTTTGTTACTACTTTCTCAGATCATCAATAGTCTACAGTCGCGTCATCTGTTGATTTCTAACGCATTCTAAGGTCTGTAATCGTTCACAAAATTAAGTTGTTAATCTAGCGTATTTCTGTTTCAAATTATCACTTTGATGCTCAACAAAAGCCACTTCATGAGCAAACTGGGAAAAATATCTTTCTATTTTATTCAGCGAAGTTCAATTATATTCTTCTTACTATAAAAATGATTTAATATAAATTAATGGCACAGGACTTATAAGCATATCTAGTCTGATAAATGAACAAGTCTACAGTCTATATCATAGCCAGATAACATACAGTATCTAGTCTGATAAATGAACAAGT